>NW_022436946.1:22327804-22562965 GCF_009761245.1 Sapajus apella | reverse complement strand
CCCCGGTCAGCCAGGAGGCGGATGTGGAGGAGAACAGAGCCCCCACCCCCCCACCCCCGGGTGAAAAAAAAAAAAAAACTCCCTCTAAAAAAAAAAAAAAAAAAAAAAATTGCTTTAGTTGCAAAACCAGGAGGAAAACATGGTATTCCTGGGAAATTTTTGTTAATTACTAGATAATGCACCTGATAATTTTTGTTAGTTACTAGAAAGAATCACTGGTACATTTCACATACGATCCTTCCTCCTGTCTTCAGCTCATCTTTCCATTTTTGTTTTTGCATATTTTACATTATACCTAATTTTATGCCATCTTAAATTTTCTTGGTGACTTAGGTGACGTATGAATAAACAAATAACAGTGTTATTGATGGAAAACGATTTTGTTCTAGGGAATCTAAATTACTTGGTACTCAGCCCTTGTCAATGGTTATCTGATTATTCTATCAAAGGATACAGGCAGGAGACTACAGTGTGAAAAAAAATTCCAGATGTCTATAAATTCTATCCAGAGTTTCTATCTGGATTATTCCAAGTTTCAAATAATCCAAGTATGAACAAGTTGGTTTTGTCACAGCAAATGCAATGATTGTGGACAGTGGCTGAACACAGAACTATGAGCATCTTAATAGCCAATACTGTGTCCTCTCATTAGACATTATCACTTAAAATCACTGAAGATATATGTGCATTCCTGGGAATTTACAATTCTCCAGTACATGGCTTAATAATTTACATCTGATTTAACACAGAGAACTTTGTGATAAATGTTAAACAAAAACAGTTATGCTCATGGCATGAGGTTATTTTTCCAAGTGTTGATTTCTTAATTTTAGTTTAAAAAATTATATGGATTCTCTGTGACATGTGAAGAAATGTTTCTCTTGTTTCTTTTTACCCCTAGCTTTGAAGCCTATAAAAAGGTATGTTTTATAAATGTTTGGCATATATATTAGTAAGGGCAGCACAGTGCTGGTATCCAAGTCTTTATTGAAAAGCATCATCTACAGGCATTAGGAGTAAGTACATTATCTAAACAAATTCCCAGCTCTGGAGCTGTATAGTAGAGGAAGTAAAACATAAACAGCACTACAGCTACTCTCCAAGATGAAAAAGATGTAACAGCCCTTCTATCTCCCCGGAAAGGGATGTTATCTCTATGAGGTATAATTTGACGTCTAAAGCATATTTTGTGCCTGCTAATTGATAAGGCTAATATTTACCTTAGATGAACGCTATAGAATTGTCAGAATAATTAATTATTGGACAGTAATCAATTTAATCAGACAGCAGCTTCTTTTAACTATACGGCTTTAAAAATTGGCTAGACGAATCCTGCATCCCTTAGTTATTTTGCTTGGATGCTAGAATTGTCTGAGACTGTTATGAACTAAACTTCCCAAACATGTGGGAGCCAATGACCTATGACTACAGATCAGTTTCTGTTGAACTGGAGTTTTGGATTCTGGTTTGATCGGGACAGCTCTTTGTTGATACAATCTGAGTATGGGTAGAGGAGTTAAAGGAGCAAGCAGGACACATTTTCCAAACTATAGAGGGACTAGAAGTATATTCTCCTTTAATCCCTCATCATACACTACATGCCTGCCTTCTCAGCTCTATTTTAGAGGAAGGGCTTGATAGCTACTTTTCTTCAGTTTTCTTCCTACTATGCCAATTCATATTTTATTCACAGTCAATTACATGGCTGTTAATAAGAAAAATGACTGCACTATGAAAACATAAAGCACTTACTTTGCCTGCAAAAATGGCCAAGAAGTCTTAAAATAACAACTTTGGTAATGCACACAAAACCATATAAAGTCAATACTATGGATGTTACTAAAAGAAAGCAAGATAAGCATAAATTATTTCCAGTTGGTGCAAAAGCTTGAATATACATCAATGCAAATGCTTGAAGGAAATATTTCAGGGTCAACGGACTGAGGGAGGGTTAATGGGAACAAAATGACTGTGTCAGACTCATGATATGTTATTTTTCATAACCTCTTTTCCAATAAATATGCCAATAAATGTGCATACCTTGATAGAATAAATCTCATGTCCACTGCCATTTTCTGTTTGATATATGATACTCCTTTTGATTATAATGAGTTATCTAAAATGTAATTTCCTTTAATAGACATTACTCATAAATCTTCTTAGGAAGGATCTATGTTCTAATGCCCAATTATAATTTTGCTAATCTATGTCCCACCAAATATATCTTTCTTGTATTTTACTCCTGGCCCTGGTATTTGAAAACTCACTCAAAATACATACCTCACTTTTGATAAAAAGGCTCTCTGGCCAGAAAATAATAAGTTGAAACATTTTAGAGTGACATTTGAAATGCTTAATTTTCATGCAATGATATAAGATAATCCTTACAATACCATTGAGTAAGATTATGCTGTTTTTGTTCTAATAAAACTGAGAAATGTACCTTTTAGGTGGACTAAGGAAAATAAAAAGTTTCCAACAAAAACAGTCATCCTGCACTTAAACATAAGAGTACATCCACAACAAATTAACTTGTACCTCTTCTATTTTCTTCTGCATAATCTTCCATTGACTTTCCCATTCCTTTCTTTCATTGTCAAACTGGTCCAGTAATTCCATCTTTTCCTTATGCCAGTTAGTCTCTGTGTTCTCCCGCTGCTTATGTAGGTCCATGGCAACAGTGTCAGTGTCAGTGAAGAAGTGTTTCTGCTCCTCTCTGCCTCCTCTTAACTGTTTCTTGGAAGCTTGAAGTTGTTTTATTTGAAGCAGTCTCACTTGCCTTTAAAATAAAGCCTAATATAAACATAACAAGAGAGAGTTCCAAATCTATGTGCTTTCTGGAAATATATTTTATCATTTTGTCGAGCCACTGACATAAACAAACTATAGGAAAATTGGACTCAAAAGAAAAGAGATGACAAGAGTCTACTTAAGAAGAAGAAACTAACACAGTCAATAAAGTAATAAGTATTGTCCAAAGTTTTTTTTTCCCTTTCAGAGACCAGACAGCAAAATTATAGTGGACAAGATAATTAAATGCACATGTGAGACAATCATTCCTTTAACCACTTATTCTAAAAATAGATTTTTTCATGGATATCTAAGAGTAGAAGTACACAACTCAAATGTATGGTCACATCTACACACTGTGGCAGATTCTGCTGCAATAAAATTATTTTTTTGGTTCTAATACAACCTGATTATATATTCTTATGACTTAAATTCCTGAGCCAGAGCTGGGTTGCAATCTTAATTCTACATTCAGAGATCAAGCCTGTGCCAAATGTCATTACTGTGTTACTTATTAAGGCCCCAAAGTTGGTAGTCCACTTGGGACTGATGTACCATCCAGAAGCTAACCTAAATTATATTTAAAAATTCATTATGTCACTTCATAAAGGAAAATCTAGAAGCATCAAAACTATACTGTGAAATATATGTTAAAATTTATCCATACTCTCTTTTCCGTTGAATAGACTATACACCTGACATAAACTGCTTAGGAAATTGAATACAGAGAACTGAAGAAAACATGTAGCTCAGTTTTCAGGGAATCCTCTATTACATTAAGTAGTGACTAAAATAATGAAATTTCTAGCATTCAATGTATGCGTATTTAAGGTTTGAAGTGACAATTTAAAATACCAGCTATGTAACTCTGGTACAAGTCTAAAATTTCTGAGATTTAGATTTTTACATTAACAGTCATAGAGCTGTTAAAAAAAATTAAATGGCATACTGAATCCAAAGTATTTTGAGAAATTTAAGAAAGTTTTCTATTTTTGGCTTTACAAAATTTTGTTTTGACTTCAATTAAAAATAATATTGTATTAGTCATGTGCCTTTTTAGGAGGTAGAAATGTTTGAATCTCTGTGTAAGATAATTATGCCTACAAGATGTCTAACTTTTCAGTCACTAGGCCATTATCAATTGCTATGACTTACTGGTGGCAGCTTATGCTAATTACAGACAAAGATCCTAATAGTCAGTAGCTTTGTGGGTTCTGGCATTGCCAAATTAAGCCCAGATACCCAAGCAGCAAGTGCCAATTTTGTATTCACAGAATATAACGGCATATTTAATATCCTAAATGTAAGGTAAATATCGAAGACTAATTTTATTTTTGTCAGACTGTTCTGAACATACATATCTGAGTGGTAAACAGTTTTGAACATATATTTTTTTGAGTCACAGTTAATGAATTAGAATAGAATAAGAATAAAAAAATTAGCTATATATGCAGGGTTCTACCTTCAAAAACACCCTAATAATTTTGGAATCTATATTGTAACTCTACTCTTAAACTTTATTTGCTAAAGACAGTTTGATAATTTTTTCCTATGTCTTTGGCACTAACAGTATTATGATTAATTCAGTCAAGAAAAATATATAATTTCAGATCTATTAAAGGTGCTATCATGTCTCATTTTATCTACTTAGCCATGCTCAATTTCTAACCTCATTTTTCCACCCCCTCTATCACTCCTTTCTTCTGTCTTTCCCTCTTATAAGCCAGTAACCTCAAGTACTGGCCATAATAAATGTCAATGAAGAGCAAACAAAATGAAGATAGTAAAGAACATAGTTTATTTTTATTTTTTTTTTAGCTAATCTAATTTCCATTGATCTTGATTACCTAGTAATCTTTTAGGTTCATCTAACAATCTTTCATAGGAAATGCAGATAATATTTGTCTTGAAACTAGCAGACTGCTTTAAAACTATATGTAATTAACTGTGTGGTGAAACTACCCTGCTGACTAGAAAGTACTTGCCACTGGAACTTCTTAGGAAGAATGGTGTGGTTTGAGATAATAAGAGATAACTGCAGATTTAACCAAGAAGCTAAAAAAAGATGAGGACTAATTTCAAGCTACCTGGAAAAGAGGAGCTATGATATTCCATGTTTTATCCCAACTGTCTTTAAACACTGGAAATGTTCAGAAATCACCATAAAGTCTTTTCTACAATTATGTAGCAAAAGGCTCCAATTTTTCCTTCTATTCCTAACTCTTTTTGAACTGCTTCCACATGACTGTTGAAAGATGCCAGACCTTTCACTTTTTAACCTATCAGAAGATCATCCAGGAATACCCTGAATAAGTCTTGCTCCTGGTAAAAGGACTATATCTAAACCCAGGTAACAGTCCTGAAGCAGACTGAATCCTGCACCTATTTGCAAAGAGCCAAACTCATCACTTAATATGGAGAAGAGCCAATCTATGGAGCTTTTCCTTTCCAGGCCCAGAGCAATTGCTAGTGCCAAAAAATGTAATAGTTATGGATCAAAAACAAGCATTTGCAAGAACATTTCTATAGAGCAATATCTGTGCCAATTTTTTTGTGGAAGAATTTAGCCTTATTAGAATCTTAGTCTTGTCATAAATATAATGTTAGATGTAATACAGCCAAACATATTGCTTCCACCTCTAAATATAAAGCGAGGGGCCATAGAATTGTTTTGGAGATTAAATGAGCAAAAGGGAAGATGCTTAAGAGAAGTGCCTAAACACTGCTCTGGATCATAGCAAATGCCTAATACATACTTGCTTCTTGTTTTCTTCCTTCCGTCCCTTGTTCCCTCCCTCCCTCTTCTTGTCTTTCCTCCCTCCTTCCCTTTCTCTTCTCTTTTCTTCATCTATCCCTCTCCCTGTTGTTATCTAGAAAAAAACCTGATTATATTGATCTTTATTTTAAAATGAGATAGAAGCAAATGTAACTGTGAACGCTCATCTTCTCCATGATCGCCTTTTGCCTTTTTCAAGTATTTTAAGGATACATGTCAAATTAAGTATTTAAAGAAGTTTTATTGTTAGTAAAAAGTTGAACAAATCTTATGTAAAGCTGCTTTTGTTATAAATCTGACTTAAATATTACATAACAATCAACTAAAGGGGCAACTTTGTAGAGACATAATGTTTCGTAATGAGAAGTTATGGTGTGAAGTGGTTCAGCAGATTCAAAACTTGATTTAAGTGCTCTCTACCGGGGCAAAAATAAAAGTTCTTTTTGTTCCTAGTTGTCACTCATTTTCTCCCACAGATACTGGCATCTATGTGGGAGAGAAGGAAGGATTTCTGCTATCTGTGCCCCTACCCCATATCTCTTTGACTCTCTGGCTTATGTTGTTCCTTCTAGAATTCCATTCCGAATAAAAATTTATTAGAGCAAATGTAAAAGGACAGAGTGAGCGGCATTACTTAGTTACACACCCCAACTCTAGACCAGCATTGCATAATCCTTTTTAACTTACTTCCCCTTTCCAAGGGCTGAAAGCCAGAATTATAAAGAGTTGTGAGTGGGTTGCGTAAGTATGGTGATGAGAGGCAAATAGTTCTGCTAGCCTTCCGGCCCTACCAGTAAGCAAACTTTAAGAGTAACATACAAGTCTCACAAGAAATTGTTTTCATCCCCCAAATTATCCTCAGTTTGGACATGGCAGCAATTCTTTCTCTGAGAGGGGCTCCATTCTTAGGGCACCTTGGTCACTACCCTTTCAACCTCCATCTCGCCCACTGAAAACTGGATTATAGCCAAACAAACTCGACAGCGCTCCTTAGGGGTGGCTGCTCCATGTCTACTTTTCTCTCTCTTTTTTTTTTCCTTATTAAAGATAGGGTTTCACCATGATGGCCAGGCTGGTCTTGAACTTCTGACCTCAGGTGATCCACCCACCTCGGCCTCCCAAAGTGCTAGGATTATAGGTGTGAGCCACCACGCCCGGCCTGCTTCTCTCTTTTTAGATTATTGTTTAGAGTACTTGTTTCTTGCTGTCCTTTTTCCCTTTTGCTAAACATATCACTTTTCATATAATTAAAGACTTTTCATTTATAAGAGGATACATATTCCTATAGAAATGCCACACATAATAGGTGCTGCTACTCTCATAATTCCTAGAATACTCATTTGGCCTGAAGATGCTTTACTTCTGATTAACTTTGAGGGATTAGGAATTTCCAGGCCTATAACGTATCACAGTAATGTACCATTTACCCCCTAAATTATTTATCCCTTTCTCCAGGCTATAATGAATCACTTGAATTATTTCAACTAATAGATCTCATTCCTCTCTGTTTTTCACTTGCAACTGAATCTTTCGAAAGACCACCATGATTTGATTTTGTTACAGGGTAAAAGGGAAATTTTTTTCATTGCTGTTTATTGCTATTTCCACACATTCCTCATGCTCCAACAAGGTCAAAGAGACACTACCACATGCAATTCCAAATGAATCAACTTTATTGTCTCATTTAATTATCTTCTTCCTTGTTTTCTTTACTCAAATTAGAAAACATCCAAGCTGTAAGCACACTGATTTTACTTAAAAAACGCAAACTTTAAAAGCAAACGTCTGGTTTGAGTAAACAAATGTCTAAAACAAACTATCATGAACAAAATACATAGTGGTAAGCTTCCCTCCTAACCATAGATTATCCAATTATAAATGGCATAGACGTCAGCTCAAATTACAGAAACACTCTACAGTGAATCCCCCACCACCTTAGATAAAACTAAAGTTTATTTTTCGCTGCAATTTTCAAATACCAACAGTCTCAAGGATTGTGAACTTTCATTTGCAAATGTTAAAAGTCTTCATACTAATTAAAAAACCACATTCAAATAAACATACTTAGTGAAAATCAATGATGAGCAAAGTGCTTTTCAAAGAACTGAGAAGCAGTGTTGGAAAAACAGAGTCTCAGACAGCGAATGGTACTGTCAGTCCAGAGTTGGGAAACCTACCCGCAGCAGCTGAACAGCATTTTTCCTAAGAGTCAGTACAATCTGTTATGCACCCCGCCCACTGTTTTTAAGCCCAGACACAGACAACAGCAGAGACAGATGTTGAAATTACGCTCCACTTAAACAGCATGCGTAGTTTGAAACAGCTCAACAGCAGCCCCTCTGTATCCTGCCATTATTAGTCACTTGCTTGTAAACTTGCCAGAAAGAAACATACCTGTTTGCACTGGGGAGAAATCCTATGGATGCTAGACCACTGGTCAATCTAGCAATGGAAGGAAGTAGAGTGGAGGACTAGCTGTCTTAAAGAGAAAAGTCTCAACTCGGTGAATCTCTATTCTTTACAAGAAAAGGGGATGCAAAATAAGTCCAACCATTCCACAGAGCAGTACTGACAAGTCCCTTTGACAAAACCTTCACCACTTTTACAAGTCAAAAAGCTGCTCAGCTTAGTGTCACAGCAGCAGCTGAGACTACTGTGACGTCAGTTACTTGGAGGCGGCCTTCAAGCCACCTCTTCCAACCAGAGCTCTGTAACTTTAGAGCAGCTCATGCTCTGGGTAAACAACTCCAGGTCCAGGACATTTTTAGCTTTTATAATGGAGCCCAGTATTTTCAAACTTGCCAAAAGAGCTGGTTGTTAACATCACACGATGACAATGGCCAATTTTAGATTTATTTTATTAGGAAAGTGAACTCATTTTTTTAACAGGCAAGAATTATCTCCCTTCTTCCATACTTCTCTCTTTCTCCTTCTCAGTTGGTGGCAGGATGTACTCTGCAGCGTACTTCTTTAGAAGTTTGCATCTGGGTGTGGCAGAAAAACGTGTAGCCTAATTATATATATTATGTGCTCTCAAAAGATCTGTGAAAACTTATCAAACTCCTATCTTCAAATACAATGGAAATGGGACCTAGGTAAACTCCAACCTCTTAGCTCTCTGTGATTCTGACAGTGTGTTGCTTTTATCTACAATAACAGCAACATCTTTACATTAGAGAAAATCAGAGCCCACAGGGAAGGATGTGATTTCTTACTGTGGGAAGGCAAAACACACAAACACCCCCACCCCTCAAATGAGACACCTATGGGCTTGTTTTCCATTAAAATGTGCTGCAGCCATAGGAAAAGAAAACATCCCAAAGGTATGGAAGAGCTCTCTAAATGATGATCAAATCAGACTGTTCTGAAATGCTAGGAGCTCTTGCCTCCCCAGGGACATTTCCAGGTTTATTGTGGCTTTGTACACACAGGCATCTGATGATATTTGGTTTAATTTAGTCAAAAAAGTCTCTAGAGCAATTTTGTGCCTAACTTTCTGCAAATATACAAGTTTAAATAATAAGGTCTTATCTTCAAGTCTGAAGAGCTTCCCTGGTAGTCTTTAAAGCAATACAGCTTCACTCACATTATTTTCACTTACTTCCAGATAAACATTTCATGAGGAGCTACACTGGAGTAGTTGTAACCTGCTCATAGTAGGACTTTAATACATGTAGGACAATAGAATGGAACTTTCCAGACAATTGTCTGGAAAGCCTGACATCATAATCTCAACAGCAATAATAACAACAGTGACAGTTATAGTAATAATAGTGATTATTCACTGAAGGACAACTCTCTACAAGGTTCTGTGCTAAGTACTTTAAACAGACCTTTATCTGAGTTCACCCTTATAGCAATTCTGTCTGTAGATACTGATAACCTGATCTTACTGAAAAACCCAAGGCTCATAGTGGTAAAGCATCGTGCAAAAGTTCATAGAAATGGACCCAAGTGGAAGAAAAGGGCTTGAAACTGGTTTCTCTGATTGCAAACAATGGAATTTTGTCACAGAGATCTAGGTTTCAGTTCTACTGCCACCACTTATCTGTGTGATCTGCACCTGTTTCCTCCTTAAAGGTATAGTTATATTTACTTCAAGAGGCCATAAGAATATGCAGGAATATATATAGCGCCAAGCACACAATAAAGGGTAGCTCATGCCTACCTCTATACTTATGAGGCTAGGAAGAAGATTCTGTGAGAGAAGAAGAGTGGGAGGAGGCAGTTGCCCAAAAACATCAATACAGAATTATCTTAACATTGTTTCTGGCGGGGCGGGGTGGCTCACGCCTGTAATCCCAGCACTTTTGGAGGCTGAAGCAGGAGGATTACTTGAGGTCAGAAGTTCGAGAACAGCCTGGCCAACATAGTGAAACTCCGTCTCTACTAAAAATACAAAAATTAGTTGGGCGTGGTGGTGCAGGCCTGTAACCCCAGCTACTTGGGAAGCTGAGGCAGGAGAATTGCTTGAACCTGGGAGACGTAAATTGTAGTGAGCGGAGATCATGTCACTGCACTTCAACCTGGGTGACAGGGCAAGACTCTGTCTCAGAAAAACAAAACAAAAAACATTGTTTCCTTTACCTTTTTTTCTACAACAAAATTTTTAACTTCCATGTATCACTTGTAAATCAAATTAAGACTATTTTCTAAATGCTATGAAAAATTCAGATAGTATGTGTCTAAGTTATAAGAGATGTTACATTGGGCTATACTTCATAGTGTACTCAATACTACCCATTTCAATCTCTTTTTTCATGGATGTCCCAGGAACTGCAAGTGCTTCATCTTCTTCATGACAAAGCTGATCTTAAATTGTATACAGAGTCAAAAACTAGTAAAGTCTCTGACAAAAAGTTTACTCCAAGTTTACCACTTATCCTAGTATTTGCCAACCTTTTCTATTGAATTATATATATATATATAATTTATATTATGTTATTTATATATAATTTTCATGCCATATATCATACCCAAAAGATAGAAAGTAAGACAATGAGATGATAGAGTGCAAAGGCAAAAAATGTTCAGCACAGGTTTTGAGACTTTCCCTTGAAAACTTTTTTTCATTTAAGAAAGTTTTTAAAGGTGTCCACAATTATGTACATAAAATGAGTGGATTTAAAAGATTGGTGCTGGTATACTCAGTCCTACAATTATATTCAGATATCTTGAACTGTCCGAGATTTTCAAGCAGGTGTCAGAATGACTGAAAACCTTATTAAAAAAAAATGCAATTTGTTGTGTAATAAAGTTTATCTTTAAACCATTTGAACATTTAAATCTTCAAATGTGAAATTCACAAATGATTGCCCTATGTTTTAGAAAGAATTACATCACTCATAACTGATGAGATACTAATCTTATTTCAATGTATAACAGATACGTAAAGAAATGTACATAATGACACTTAATTAAAATAAATATGGAAACACCACCTGCTGTCAAAAAACAAAAAAGAAAATTCTGAAGAGAACTGGAAAAGAAAATCTACATTAATAATAATATTAAGCCACAATAAAAAACATTTTGAAAAGGGCAGAAGAGAAATACTGCGGGCATAAATGTCACTAGCAGGTGTTTCCAGACTTAGGGAATTTTGGAGCCAGAAAGAACTTCTGCAATCATCTAGCTAAACTTCTCATCTTACAGTTGAGGGAAGAGGCCCTGATGGTACATCATCTGCTCAAGGTCACAAAGCCACTTACTGGCCGTGCCAAGAATAGAATCCAGGTCTTCTCATTCCTGGTGGAGCGGCTTGAAGTTTAAAATTCCAAAAAGTGAAGGGAATAAGAATGCTGGATATGAGAAGAGACTGAGAAGTTGATTTCTGTCTTTGGCAAATTTTAAATTCAGTTTTCTTCTATGTCCAAATGAGAGAGAGGATACTCTGTCTTCCAAGTATGACATAAGAATCATATAAATGAGTATTTATTTTGATAATTATCTAAAGAGGCTTATGTGCTTAGCTAATATAAACACTGGGCCAAAATAAAAAAGCAAACAGATTTTACCTTAGCAGTTAAAAAAATCTGAAGGTAAAGGCCTTAAGCATGTCAGCACTTATTTAATCTTTAGTTTTCTGTTTGCAGAATGATCCTGCAGTGCTACAAAGCAGTTACTCGTTTGTTCTCTTTCTGCTATGACAACCTGGTTGTTAGGAGACTGGAGAGCTTCTGACTTCTTGCTTGTATTGTTTTCCCATTGTGTATTCTTTTACCCTTTAAACATATTTAACAATAAAAAGGGAAACGTGTTTCTATTTTCACTGGAAAGAAGATAGAAAGGATTGAAAAGAGAACAAGTTTTAAAAAAATTGAACTTGTCTTTTTTTGTTTTAGTTTAGTTTTGTTTTGAGATGGTCTTGTTCTATTAACCAGGCTGGAGTGCAGTGATGTGATCATGGCTGACTACAACCTCAACCTCTGGGGCTCAAGCAATTTTCCAGCCTCAGGCTCCTGAATAGCTGGGACCACAGACACCTGCCCCCATGCCTAGCTAATTTTTTTTTTTTTTCAGATAAGTTCTTGCTGTGTTGCCCAGGCTGGTCTTAAACTCCTGAGCTCAAATGACCCTCCCTCCCTGGCCTCCTAAAGTGCTGAGATTATAGGCATGAAGCACACTGCCCCCAGCCTAAACTCAAAGTTTAGGCTGTGTGTGTCAAAGTTCAAAGGCTACATATTTTGTGTGTTAAAGTTAAAAGGCTACATAAGGGACATATTTTAAGTGATCTTTCCTTCTTAAATAATGTCTGCCCCTTGCAATTTTCAAAGTACTTTAAGATCATGTGATCTCAGTTGTTTAGCAAAATTTTTTTTTTTAAGACAGAGTCTCGCTCTGTCACCAGGCGCCAGGCTGGAGTGCAGTGGTGCGATCTCAACTCACTGCAAACTCCGCCTCCCAGGTTCAAGAAATTCTCTTGTCTCAGCCTCCCGAGTAGCTGGGACTACAGGCATGCGCCACCACAGCCAGCTAATTTTTGTATTTTTTCGTAAAGACAGGGTTTCGCCATGTTGGCCAGGATGGTAGCAAGATCTTGACCTTGTGATCTGCCCGCCTCAGCCTCCCAAAGTGCTGGGATTACAGGTGTGAGCCACCGCACCCGGCCTAGCAAAACAAAACTCTTGAGTCTTAAATTATCTTTAATTCCTAAGGTCTTGGGTACTTCAATTAACATTCCATTTAACAAGTATTTATGAATACCAGCTCTGTGCCGGTTGGACCAAGAGGACTCAAAGAAGAATAAGAAATCCTTGTTTTCAACAGGCCTGGTCGGCTCTGTTGAAATGTGATTCCCTGAAATATGACATGTAGTGTGACTGTTCACCTCCTGAGTAGCCCACGACACTGGTATAAATTCACAGATTTGGAGAGTCTCTCCTGGGAGTACCCACAGCATTCCACCAAGGCAATCACGGTTTAGTGTTACTCTCACTCAGCCCTTACTGTATATGATAATCACACAGAGAATGAAAATGAAAAAAACCAATGCTGGAACTCTCCTCCAGACTTCTGACTCAGACTATCCAGTGGTGAGTTCCAGGCTTCAGACTTTTGATACAGTTCCACAGCTGACTCTGTCAAGTTTAGTCCTGTGTCATTTGAGTTCTAGAATGGCAATTTCAACTGTGTGTTATAATTTTGATCTTCCCAAAAAGAAGATTTTATACTATTTTGGGGTATAAAATTATGAGGATCACACACAGAATATTTACTATCCATAGATGTTACCTGTTTAGATTATTACTTGCTACCTAATGTACTATTTTTCCAGTGGGAGATGTTTATCCCTAGAATCATGGGACGCTGGCTCTCTTCTATTCTGAAGGCTGATGACATGTCAACAGGTTTTTTTAGCCAAGAAGATCTGTCATAGGGCTTACGCACAGGCATTTCCAGATGACAAAAATATTCAAAAGATACACATTTGAATGACCCGTTCTTTTTAAGCAGTGGTTCAAATTCTGAAGCAAACAGTTACATATTTGAGAAATGTGGGCTATTTTAAAAATAGAAACAGAGCTTGCTCATATTTTGCAAATTTGTTTTTAGCATTTCATTGTATTATGTACAGATTCTTGACTTGGAGGATGTTCATAATGATGACAATAAAATCAAAATAATAAAAGGACTGTTTGGGGGCTACCTTTTCTTTAGCCACCAGAAGAATCCTGGGAATGTCCACCACAAGAGGGCTACCCTGAGCCACTTCTCTCTGCTAGGATGTTTCAGCAGTAAAGCATGGCTCAGACTTAGTGTACTTTGAAGGACACAGGAAGTAACTAATCCACCTATATCTTCTACTAGAAATGTTAGATTTATCACTACTGGGTGATAGCATTCTATTCCCAATAATTGCCTAGTAAAATACCACTGATAGAGGAAATAACTATTGGCTAGTCACACTTCGCCACAGAAAAGAAGAGGTAGCACATACTAAGGACTAGAAGGAACAAATCAATATGGGTAGGTTTTGATTAGAGGTCGGGAAAGCCATCCGTTTCATTCACAGGGCATGGACTGGGGAAACAGGCAGAAGATCTGAATGGGGAACTGCATGGGTGGGTGTTAGACTTTGAGCACTTGGAGTTCAGGTAAAAACGAATGTGGCATCATGATATGGTAAGGATACAGTAAGGGATCTGGAGGTAAAGTTACAGAAAGGGAGGCCCAAAGTCACACTTCAGTGTAGCCCCCAGGCCCACTCTAATGAGAAGACTTCTGCATAACCAGCCAGACCCATTTTCCATGGCCAAGGTCCCTCAGTAAGTCGCCATTAGCACGATACCTTGATGAGTAATTTGCCCATGAACATCTCAAAAATTCATAAAGGAAAAGTGGTAAAAAGAGAGAGTTGCAAAATGGTGATATCGTGTAGGGCAAAAGCTATTCAAGTACAAGAAGAAAGCAGTAGGTATTTAGTACATCCCAAAAAGCAGCGGTGTCTGACCCACCCCCTGTATTCTGTTGTTGTTGAAGCTATCAATATATATTGCAACATAAGATTTCTATAACCCTCTTTTGTTGTTGTTGTTGTTGCTGTTGTTGAGATGGAGTTTTGCTCTTGTCACCCAGGCTGGAGTGCAATGGTGCGATCTCGGCTCACTGCAACCTTTGCCCCCTGGGTTCAAGCAATTCTTCTGCCTCAGCCTCCTGAGTAGCTGGGATTACAGGTGCCCGCCACCATGCCCAGCAAATTTTTGTATTTTTAGTAGAGACAGGGTTTCGCCATGTTGGCCAGGCTGGTCTCGAACTCCTGACCTCAGGTGATCCACCCACCTCAGCTTCCTAAAGTGCTGGGAATACAGTGAGCCACTGTGCCCGGCCAACCTCATTCTTTTATACGCAACTCTTTTTAATCCACACTACTATTTTGAATCTAGTCACTTTCTGTAAATATCAGGTATTTCCAAACAAATAGCTGCTTCTGAATCAATTATGTTCCCTCTAAAGTAAGGAGGCTGAACAGAGACTTGAGTTTCCTCTCTTAGAGAGTTTTCTCACATCAAGACTTGTGAGGTCCAAGACCGGGGAGTCCTCAGTTTCCTCAACTACCTCAACTAGCTTCACGGTGGCTTTTTCCACTAGATGGAATCTAAGCCTGTTCACAAATGCTAAGGCCTCCTATACCAGACAGCTTCAGCAGGTACACATTTCCTTCCAGGCAAAGGCTCAGCAGATAAACTTTTCCTTTCCTGCTTAGATTCCCAGAAGTCACCTAATAGCCAGAAAAAAAAATTAATTTTGGCAACTTGTCATGTTGAAACCCAGTTATAAATGACTGATCTAGGCCAATACACAGGATGTTCTATTTAAGAAGTCTAACTCTATTTTGTCTGTCCAGGAGTCAATGATACAAAAGGAATAACACAGAATCTGAAAAACTGTTTATAAGAAAGAAGGAAGGCAGTTATAAACTACAAACTAAACTGAGTTTTCTGACTTGAAGAAATAAGAGTATATAAGGCATTTCTTTCAAAAAGCTCCTAAGTTATCCTCCCTTACTAAATCATTTGAGGTAAGTAGGTAAATTGATGAGCTGCTCTCTGCCCCTCATACTCTCTTAATATTTGAATGCACAGGTTAAGGCAGGTACTTTTGGCATAAACTTAAAGAGCTAACTTTAAAGGTACATCATGTTGGGCAACCTCAAAAAAAAAAAAAAAAAAGATGCCATTTCCCAGCCTTCAATAATCACTTATGCAACTCACTTGTTAACATAAACAGTTCAACTCAAAAACATTCAGAAGAGACTACAGAAAATAAAGTATAAAGCGCACTTTCTCAGTCAATAATTTCCATAGCTACGTATCTGGAGTATGCATGATATTGTAACACTTCAAATAGTCGAGATATTGCACCAGTCCTGAGTACCTCAGGGTGGTTTGCCATTTTCTTAAGTGAGTTGGTGTTCTATATTTTTCTGAAAAGTTCTAGTTTTTAAATTAGTGTAATGCTCTACACTGTTACTGTTTATTCGATGTTTATTTTAGTAAAAAATAAAAATTATTTAAAAGGATTTTTAATATATTGTCTAAAAACTACTGATAATTTAAATAAAAATTATCAAAACAAAGGAAAATTTTTATTATTTGAGTTTAATATATGCTAAATAGGAATCTGGATTAGAAAACATTGAGAAAAACATTCAAATATGCAAGTCAATAAAATTATATGAACATTTTTGTAAAGGCTGAATAACTGCTAACAACCACTGATTATGTATTCTTATGTTAAACTAAAAGTTTGCAATTTTTTCTTCAAATGTTGGGTTTTTTTGGTACCTTATTTTGAAAAATAGCTACAGAAAAATACATACAACTCTGAACTAAAAAAGTTTGTAACTGTTATAAAAAGTTTTTATAACAGTGGAATTGAATAATCTGGAAATGTCAATAGATGATTAATTATTATTAATTATGATTAATTTTTATGATTAATTATTATTAATCATAATTATCTGGGATATAAGATCAGATGGGGCTCTTTAAGATAACACAGCCTAGCTTAACAGTAAGCAATGCAAGACAGATTTCTGAGGTTTATCTTTATTTCTAACGAGTAAGTGTTACATTTGCTGCTCTTATTCTTTGATCAAGTAGGTTATAACAGTATCTACTCAAAAGATGCTTCCAGAAATATTTAAAATATTACCCACAACTTCACTAGGACAGACACAGACTGGAACTGGCAGTGAGTACGGAAAATACACCTTTAAGCAGAGAAGACATGGATAAAAATGTATTTAAGTTACACGGAAAGGACCTTTAGAGATACTATGATTTGCACACACTTTCAAAATGGCTAACATGAAAAACAGCCACTACCACTTTCCCTTCTCTAAGCTGATCAACACGAAAGTACTGTTTAGAAGCATTTAAGATATTATCACATTTATCACTATAACTACAAGGTGTTCTGCCATGTCCAGGCCATGAAACATTCTATTTTGCATGAGTTTCTATTTGAAATTCTATCAGTAGACTACTGAGAATATCAGGACATACCCATGAAATGTGAGTTTCATCAAAATGTAAATGAAATTACCTATCAAAAGCCAGATCAAAATTAAAAACATAGAATTAAATCTATCTTTCATTAGACCAAACTGGTTTACAACTACGGTTTAAGCAGTTATGACTTCACGCATACTATGTTTTAACTGTACTGTATCCCAGTAGTTTAATAAATGGTTGACTTTTCTTACTTTCTGGTACTATTCTCCACCACCTTCTCTTCAACCTCTACATTCAGTTATGGTATCTGACCCAAAGCATGACTCTACTAGATGAACTGGAATGAAGCTATAAACACTGCACGAATACTTGGAATTTAGGCTGAGCTACCAAATTGGCACTCCAAAATTTGCTGGCAGCTGATTAAATAACCATATCCCATTCTACCACACAGACTAAAGTGAAGATTGGAGAATGCAGGCCAAAACACATTCCACAGTCAGGAATGAATTTTCCTTTGTTTTATGAGTTTAGTTAGTTATGCTTAAAAATAGCCAAGTGAATTCCTTTTTTCTTAGATCTAGGCCAAATTAACAAAGACACTTCTTCCTATGGTTAAGAATGTGCATAAAAGGGAATTTTCTAGAATAAGGCTTGATCTTTTGAGTTTAGTTTGGTGTGATGTTTAAATAGCACAGCTTCAAAGGTGCAAAGAAAAGACGACGCCTTATCTTAGTAATTGAGAATCTTTGATCTCTTGGTGAATCGAGAAGCCCGATCGTTCCTCTTTCAGAAACAGCTTAATACAACAAAAATAGTGCAAGCAACAGGATCAAAGGGGAAGATGCTGGGGACTCTCTTTCTGAGGTTTTGGGCACCATCTTTGTTCACTTATCCTGCTAAATCTATGTTCTGTGCTTTAAGAGATAGGTGCATCCTGGATACTGGGTGCTCATTTTACAGCTTAAAGTTATAGGAAAAAGACAGCAAGGAAAAAGGTCACTTCATGCTTGCTGGCAAATTTGCTGACCCCACTTTCCATCAGTTGGTCCCCAGCATGTCCCCTAAGATAGAGGCAGGTCTGAATGCCCTGACCCTGGATGTATTTCTCATTATATACCACAGTGTGAGGGAGCTATGTGTATATACACAGGCACAACTGGGAAGCTGGTCTATGTAGTGAGTGGGGCAGAGTGGAAAAGAGCCTCTCTGGAATTCAACGGTTCAGTTAAGTTGATTCACTAACTTCAGAGGAGCTGTTAGAACAATCCCATATCCCCAAGAATCTGTGAGCAGTAGTCAAGTTGGTCCTGCTTGAGCCTACTTTTCCCTCCCCAATATTTTATGGACATTTCACATATGGAGGATCTGGATGAGGTTTAAGAGTCTCATGAAATTCTTCTACAAAATCACTGCCTGTATTAGTCTACCTTTACACTGCTATAAAGAACTTCCCTGAGACTGGATAATTAATCAAGGAAAGAAGTTTAATTGACTCACAGTTCTGTATGATTGGGGAGGCCTCAGGAAACTTACAATCATGGTGGAAGGGGAAGCAGGCACCTTCTTCACAAGGCAGCAGGAGAGAGGAGTGAAGGAGGAACTTCCAAACATTTATAAAACAATCAGATCTCATGAGGACTCATTCACTATCATGAGAACAGCATGGGGAAAACCACCCCCATGATCCAATTACCTACCCTCCCTCTACATGTGGGGATTACAGGTCCCTCCCTCAACCCGTTGGGATTACAATTCAAGATAAGATTTGAGTAGGTCACAGAGCTAAACCATATCACTGCTTTAGAAGTTCATAGGTAAGATTAATACTCTTGTTTCCAGAATGGCCATGGTTTCTAAAAAGAGATCTATAGTTGAGGATGGTGTTTTGGTTAGCCCAGACATCTCTCCTTCCCTATTCAGGTCACAAGTTATCACTGAGGTATTTGCACCACCCTTGCATATATTTATGGTGTAAGTCCACCTAAGAATGCCTAGGGATTTTGTTGTAATAGCATGTTAGATCACTGTGAGATCATCTTGAATCTTGAATTCAGTGTGCACACATGCGTATGTCTCTCAGTGTGTGTGTGTGACCCTGTGCCCATACACTATTCATCTTGGTTCTCTTTTCTGTTAGGTATTATTCCTATTTACCTTTGATTTTGTGGTTTTAAGAACCTGGATTAATGCAAGCCAAGTTTTCTGACATCACCCCCAGTGCGGAAATAGAACTGCTTTATCCCTGGAGGTGATATCTCTTCTGGCAAAGGCTATGCAACTAAGTGGAAATGCTCTAGAGAGAATTCAGACATCCATTGAGTGGCTGAAACTTTGAAGTCTACTCAAACCTATACAATTGAAGATTCTATATCTTAGTATCACATAGTTTACTGTAAGCTTTGTTGGGGGTATATAGAATATGTATAAGTATTTTAGATAATTCAAATATCTAAAATTATTTGTCCTGGAGCATTTTAATAAATATGAACGCCTAGGTCCATACACTTTATTTCCATTAGTATGGAATAGGTCCCCAATTGAAAACATCCCAGAAATTCTGATATGCAGTTAGTGTTGAGAACTAGTGATCTAGTTGTTTCATTTTTGATTCCTCTCATGATAAAGAAAGCTAAAATCTAAAGCCAGTTTCTTAAAGTCACACACGGTAGTGAACAGGTGTGATTCCTCTGAAGTGAATGAGTGCATACTATATCATGTTTCTCCACAAAGATAACATCAGCAATTTGGACAATTCTTTGTGATGTGGGATTGCAGGGATCTTGAAATTTTGATCCCTTGTCCTAAATGCCAGCGAGCTTCCCAGTCATTGTAATAATCTTCCAAATGCTCTGTAGGTGGCTGAGAACCATTTAACTGGTGTAACTGGCTTCAAAGGCAATAACTATTTCAGCTACATTTCAGCCCTCAAACATTTACTTTTAGTTCCTGAAATGGCGGCCTGGAAACTTATCAAGGATCTAACAGACAAATTTTAGGTTTTAAAGTGGTTGTTATCCCTGAGATGAAAAATTTTTTAAAAGTAAACACTTTAGAATGAAATGTGACTTTTATGTAACTATAGTAATAAAAAAAAGTAAACACTTGAATTATATATAATTGATTAAACATGGCATTTATCTCATTTTGTTGTAATGAAGTTTTACCTAGCTCTCTAAATCTCTAAAATGAAAAGTCAGAAGTGCATACTGACAGATTCCAACAGTTGATTAACCACTCCTCACTGTAAGTCTCTCCTCCCTCTACCAAAAAACAAACAGAACTGAAAACCAAAACCAAACAAACCCTATAGAAAGAGCAGTTATTTGAAACTGAAGTTTTAGATTATTGTGAAGGTTTTTTGTTTGTCTGTTTAATTAATGCCCAAATGGATGCATGGGAGGATGAGACTATAAATAAATCATAGTCCCTTGAAAGCTAAATTCCTGGGATTCCAAGGGCCGTTACTAGTAGCAACTTTTATGACAAAGTTTTTCCACATATTCTTTTTGCACAGGTGTAAGATACTTCACTTTCCACAGATTTTCATATCCACCAACCAACCTATGAATATTTACAAGTATGTGACTTTAACAAGGGCAGAGATTGCTGAATCTTGGATGGCACTGGATAAACTATCAATGAGATGGACAGAATAGGTCCTTTGGGTAGACGGAATCTATCCAGGCCACTTTAGGTATGGGGAGAAAAGGGGATGCTCAGGTTCATTGAAGCTTGTTTATATCTCAAGAGCACCTCCCACCAGAACTATGCTATGGGTCTTGGATTGTGATCTAAAGAAATTCTAGAAAATGGTTGTATTTTAATGATATTCTAGAGAATGACTATATTTTTTTTCCTACTTAAAACAATTCACTTATCATATTTATGGAGTATTTCCCACTTTGGAGGCAATCTATTGTAGAGGCTAGGATTCCAAGCAATAAGTTTAATTAGCAATACACAACTTCAAGTGTAATAAGTAAAAGTAGAAATGGCAGGTTTGGTGGGAAGCTGGTCAAATAGAGTAGGATAGGGATAATTATTTCCTAAATGAACTAAGACCTAATCCAGTCTCATGCTTCTCAAGCATATCTCTACAGACAAAACACATCGGCATTACAACACATTACTTAGTGTTCATGAGGGTCACATTTCATTTCCCATATTTTTTCAGATATTTATTGGATCTCAAAATTATCTTTTTAGTTTGATGTAACCTGGCAAAGGTGCTTTACAAATTTATATACTTTTTGGAAGTGTGACCAAAATGTGAATGTCCAGCTTTTGGATAATAATAGTTAACTACTGAGAAATAATTACGAGACATGTAGTCCATTTTTATATTCAATATGCCAATTATTTATCAAGAAGAGACCAACAGGATGAAAAAACAGAAGCAAAAATTAAAATGATTCATACAGAAAAAAGACACACTTAATATCTTACCTGAAACATTTTAGTGGTTGGGCTTCTTATTGAATTTGATAGTGGTAAGATGAGTTGTGTCTTTTTAAAGAAATAAGCAGTCTTCAGTGTTTTTACAACATTGGTTACTACAGAAATTATACTTCTTTTACTTCTTGTCTTGAAGGGTGAACAAAATAAACAAACTGAAAATACTACAATGAATGGTAAATGATGAACGATTTACAGTACAAAAAACAGTGTAAAAAGGAAGACAAGTTTAAATATTGTTGTGTAAGAAAGTGATGAAAATAATACAAGAATGAGAATAAGTAAAATGATAGGCTGGAACATCTGGGAAGGTAAATGCAAAGACAAAGAGAAGAGTTAATTAATAATAATTTTTAAAACTTAAATTTATATCAACTAATTTAAGTATTCATTCAACTTAAGATAAAAAAAAAAGAACCCCCACCCTCCCTTAAGTCTATAGCTATAAAATCTGAAAGCTTAATATTAGTTATACACTGTACTTTCTCTCACTCTAATTTCAATTATTTTCCCTGAGAGTATAACTGAAAACTTATCAAAATTCAACAAGTTTTATCATAAAACAATATTTATTCATAGCAAAGCGGAGCAACATGCAAGATAAATAAGCAATAGGGTTGCAATCTGTACCAACAGGCAGTTAATCTAAAATCATGCTTCTGTATGTAAACTGGCTTTTAAATATCTTGGGTGTCTTAAAAGCCATGCATGCTGTTGTACTTCCGTGGGTTCTCCAATGGTTACAGGACATCAGGCTTGCCAGAGGAAACAGCATTGCCTGTTTTATTTCATAAATTATCTTTCATGTGGTTAACTCTTACAAAATGCATTGGTCTTTAAATGGCCACCATACCTGGCCAAAGCAGCTCAGTCCAATTCATCCGGTGTGCCTCTACAAATCAGGATGGAGGAAAAATGCTGGTTTTCCCTGTTCTGGAATAGTTATTACTATTTCTCTGAATTAGTGTTGCCTTCAAGCTACTGTATAGACTCCTTTCCCAGTCCTGAGATTCTCCACTATACAACTGAAAGTGATTTTCTCTGGAAATAATCATCATGTTATTTCAACTTAAGGTAAAAAAGCGGCTTTCATTTGTTCCTTTCTGGGAGGCTGTAGACACAAAATCATGTCTCTTTGCCACTGGTTTCTACATTGACCAGCAGTTATCCATCAATTCGGTTTTATTTAATTAAATTATTTATTGAGACAGAGTCTCACTTTGTCACCTAGGCTGGAGTGCAGTGGCACAATCTTGGCTCACTGCAACCTCCCTCTCCCGGATTCAAGCGATTCTCCTGCTTCAGCCTCCCAAGTAGCTGGGATTACAGGAGTGCACCACCATACCCGGCTAATTTTTGTATTTTTAGCAAAACAAAGCTTCACCATGTTGGCCAGGCTGGTCTCGAACTCCTGACCTCCCGCCCTCCTCAGCCTCTGTGATTACAGGCATGAGCCACAGCACCTGGCCATCAATTCTGTTTTATTTAGTTTTAGTTTCTTTCTTCTTCTTTTCTTTTTTTTTTTTTTTTTTAACAGGCTCTCACTCTGTTGCCCAGGCTGGAGTGCAGTAGTGCAATCACCACTTACTGCAGCCTTGACCTGCCTTGCGCTCAGGTGATCCTCCCACCTCAGCCTCCTGAGTAGCTTGGATTACAGGTGCACGCCACCACACCCAGTTAATTTTTGGTATGTTTTGTAGAGACGGATCTCGCCTTGCTGACCAGGCTAGACTTGAACTCCTGAGCTCAAGCGATCTGCCCTACTCGGCCTCCCAGTCTAGTCATTAAAAAAAACCCTAAACTAAATTTGGATCTTGGCTCAAAAACCACAGATCAGCAGTTAAAGATTCCTATTCAGGACCATCTTGCAGTTCCATCTGCTAGCAGGGTAATAGAGAAAAATATTGACCTGCTAAAATAATAATGTGCCTCACAATCCTTTACTCTTTCCATAGAAGTTGAGGGTAACGGTGTTGAGTTTTCCTTTTAAACAAAACAAGAGGAAGAAATGGTGACTACGTGATGGAGTCACAGAAACCTCAGGTCTGCAGGAGGACAGTGTGGAAGAACTGGTGGGCCGGCCAGGGGCTTTCAGGCCCCAGAGCGGCCCTGAGCGGAGGGGCTTCCCTCAAGCGGGGCGCGGCGGTCCGGGCGCCAAGACGCCCCCCAGGGACGCGGCTCCGCGGGCCAGCCTGGCCACCGCCGTGGCTCGCAATAGGCAGAACTGTACCTGACTCACGGAAATGGGCTCCTCGGCGCCGCGGTCGTCCGCAGACTTGGGCACCTCGAGGCGGTCGATGAAGGTCTGCAGCTCCTTGCGGAAGGCCTTCATCTGCGCGTTGATGCGGTAGAGCAGCTCGTGCTCGCGGATGCGGCTGCCGTCGTCCTCCTCGTCCATGAGTCCGAACAGGTCCCCGTTGGCCACGTAGATGCGCGCCTCGGTGATGATGGTGCTCGTGTCGGCGATGAGCCGGTCGATGGTCTTGCCCAGGCGCTCGGCCTCCGAGCGGATGTCCTTCATCTGCTGCCGGTCGGAGAAGCTCTTGGGCCAGGGGCCGGGCGCCGGGTAGAAGGAGCGGGTGGGCGTGAGGCAGCGGATGTTGCGCACCTCCTCCGAGTCGCTCTCGCCACCGATGGGCCCCTCGCGCTTGCGGTGCGGCGGCCGCGAGTCGTCGTCGCTCTCCTTCTTGCCCGCGTCGCTCTCGGCGTCGCTGTCTCGGGGACTGCCGCGGATGCCCAGGTGCGAGGCCAGGTCGTAGCGCTGCATGTTGGACATGAGCACGCGGTTCTCGTACTGCAGCTGCATGACCTTGCCGCTGAGCTCATTGATCTGCAGGCGCGCCGCCTTCAGCTCCTCCTGCAGGGCCTCGGTCTTGGCGTTGTCGTGGTGCCGCGCGCTGTCGTGGCCGCCGGACTTGTACTTGTACTTGTTGAGCTCCGCGGTGATGCGCTTGTTCTGCTCCTCCAGGTCAGCCACGTTCCTCCGCAGCAGCTCGGTCTCGTCTTCCACCAGCTGCAGGTGCTGCCGCAGCTCCGACAGGGATTCGCTCTGCTCTCTCATGAGCGGGTTGGCCGAGCCGTTGAAGTCATCGCCCCTCAGGTCGTCCAGTTCCGCCTTCAGGCCTCTGTTCTCCACCTCCAGTTCGACGATTTTCCTGCCCAGGATGTTGGCTTCTTCCTCCACCAGCCTTAGCCGTAGCTTGAGCTCAGCCTCCCTGGTGCTGGGAGGGCCCCCAGCTTCTCCTTTGGGCAAAGGACTGTCCAGATCCCCATAGAAGGATCTGTACTTCTGGAGCTCGTGTTCGAATCTGTCCTTCTCTTTATCAATCTTGGCCATTTTCTTTCTCATCAAAGCGGCTTCTTCCTTAACGAACTGCAGCTGGCACTTCAGATCTTCATTGTCCTCCTCATTTGGGGGAAAAGAGGGAACAGGATAGGAGATCATTTTTATGTAAATCAAGGAACAACCAAATGAGGACACCTGGAAAAATAATTTCTTTTTGTTGCAATCAAGATTTAATGGCAGAGAGAAACAGAAGTAGATACTGTGTATTTTCTTCAGACTGCTTAACTTCTTTGGCAAATTAAAGATTAGAACAATATTACATCCTGTAAGCAAAAAGGAAAAGGAATATGAAAAGAGAAAAGCTGTGGTCATCACCATTCAGAGGTTATTATATGTTGTAGCTGCATACAACTGTTTGATGATCATTTCAGCAGTGTTTTTTTTTTTTTTTCATTTTGTTTTGTTTCATTATTGCAGTAATAAATATACAATCTGTTCAAGGAGCATGTGGTTCATATGCATTTGCTGCCACTTTTTTGTCACACTGAGCCAAGTTCTGTAAATTGTTTTACAAATATGACCTAATTTGATATTCAGAGTAAACTTAGGAATAGGCATTAAAATTCCTGGTTTAAAGATGTTCAGTAACTCTTTCAAGGTTACACAGCTAGTGAATAGCAAAGGACAAAGGTGAAATTTGAATCCAGTTCTGTCTAAAACGAATGCTCAGGCTCTTGATTTCTGTGCCACTTAGAAAATAATCTGCCCCCTGTTTTTATTCAAAGGAGAATTGTTTTAGAGGCCTTTAAGTCAGGAAAGTTTGATACTGGAATGGTCCATCCAGGGATAAACTGTTACCGGTTTTCCATTTAGACCACATTTAAATTAGGATGTACTCCCATCAGTCTGAAATGGATAAAGTTGGTTCAGCCTGGTGAAAGGATAGTGGAACTATAGAAGTTGTCCTCATACATTCTTATGACAACCTCAGAGCCCAATCATTAACTAAATTGAAAAGTACAAAAGGAGAAATGGAAATCTTTCTCTGAGGGCTATTACAGAAGCATGTTATTATGTCTAAGGACATATCTCCCAAGGACAGTTTCTCAAACTGTTAAGTTATGAGCCAATCATGTAACTTCTGTGAACTTTGGTTTATTCATTTAAAAAATGAAAATAAAAATTCTTTCCTTACCCAGTACTCAAGTCATCTGTGTTTGAGATGCATTCTGGTAAAGAAGGAGCAACCACTGGTGAATAAGGTGAGGAGAATAATGAACTTCTGCAAGAGATGCTCAGTAAATACCGCCCAGAGCCTTTGAGAAGGAAGAGATGGAGAACAGGGCACAGGTCTCCTGTCTTTCTATCTGCTAATGGGAATACGAAGGGTTTGAGAGCTGCTGGATGTGCAGAGCCTGAACATCCCATTCCATTCCATATAGTATTAAATCCTTATATCAGCCCTTCAAGATAGGTGATGCTCTCTCCCCTTTACCGATAGGAGAGATTTATTAACATGGCAGTGCACAAGTGAAAGAGCACAGTCTGTATTCAGGCTGAATCCCAAACTCATATTCCTTCTACTGCACATGTTGCCTCTAGAAAAGAAGCATAATAGAAGAAAAATAGGGCAATGGTGTAAAATCAAAGAAATAAGATGTGTTGGCTTATACACTTTCCTCCAGAAGAGGTTTAGAAGAAAGGAGAGAGGGACTGCCAGAAGAGATGAGAAAGCCTTAGCAGCATCCAGAGAGGAGGAAAAGAGGGTATATCATGGAAATCTTTGATGGAAGAACTCATTTCACAAGGGAAGAGAGAAGCTGCCTGCAATATATTATACTATGTGTTGGGACTCTCCCACTAATTCAGTGAGGATGAGACCAAGGACATATCACAATGTTTCAGATCACATCACCAGTGGAATCATAGATAACCCTGAGTTTTTGAGTTGAGGTGTCTCATTGGATTGTATGGCCAACAGCAAGGATAGAGAATGAACAGAGAAGCATTCCATCTAGATCACTTTTAAAATAAGATGTACTCCCATCAGTCTGAAATGGATAAAGTTGGCTCTGTCTGGTGAAAGGATAGTGGAATGAAACCTGCAGAAGTTCTCATACATTCTCATGACAATCTCAAAACTCAGTCATTAACTAAATTGAAAAGTACAAATGGAAATGGTTTTGTATGAAGAATATTGTTAAGTTTTTAAGAATGCGGTCTGTGAGGTGTTTTGGTGGAAGGATACTGGGTGGAAACACCCATCAACACTCATGTTGAATCTCAGGCTCATGATTAGATTACTAAGATTACATCCTGGCACTTAGAGCTCAGGTCTAGAAGTGAGGACATGTGGATGAGAGGCACAGAGGTGATGGTTGAAGCTACCATGATGGTCACAGACGCAACCAAAAGAAGAAAAGAAAGGGAGATGGATTAGAAATGGTCACATGTTTGGGAGGGGAAGTCTAAGGTCATGTAGGCCAATAACTAGAAACGTTTGAACAGAAACACGACGAACAATGTCAAATATGCTTTTACATAGGCTAGGTTTTATTTGACATGTAAGAGTAGATGAGACTGGGAAGCAAGGTAGGGTTACATGTGGTGGAAATCCTTGATTACAAGGCAAGGCCTTTATTTGCTAGTATAAAAAAAAGTTGGCATAGACTGCAAATTGAATCTAACCAACATAGCAGTGGGTGTGATACAAAGCACAAACTGAAGCAGAATAACATTTCACTGGGCTATGTTAAGCAACTAAAAAAGAGAGGGATATCTGATTTGTGTATATGTAAGCTCTCCTGCCCAAAAGAATGAAAACAACAATTATTTTAATACTTGGACATAGACTGCATATAATAGACTTATTATGAGGGAAGAAGCTGCATCAAGGGCTGATGGGCATGGTAATTATTTCATTTATTTAAAAATAACTTTTTTCAAAATGCAAAGTGTGCTAGTTTTTGCAATGCCAAAAGTTTACAACCTTGTATGCCAATATGCCTTGCATCCTCATCTTGTAATCTAAGATGAGGCTGCAATGGAAACTTGGCATAGAAATATCATATATAATTATTGAAAAAAATAGGAAATTGCATGCAAAATGCCTGGTCCACAGTAATTGAGCAGTAAATACTTGCTCCTATTTTCCACAGTGAGTGGTAGGCAAGAAAAATGAAAATGCTCTGAGGTGTGAAGGAAGTTACTTCTTATTTTTGTGTATGGTAAAGATTCACTCATAAGAAGATGTGAATTACATGTGAAGAGGGGACCATAAAGATATGATGAAGGCCAGTAAGAAATGAGCAAAGCCTGGCTTTGACTTTAAGAGCCACTACTAGAAACTAAATTGCATTCTAGTCAATTACATATGTTAAGTCATTTAGTCTGTACAACACCTCTTTATTATGATTCCAATTTTATAGATGAGGAAATAGAGGCACACAAAAAAATAAGTAATGGGCCCAGGTTCATACAGCTAGTATATGCCAGAGATTTCAACCTAGGCAGCCTGGCCCTAGAGCTACAGTTCTTAATTGCTGTGCAATATCATTTCTCTGTAGATAAAGTCACTTTGCTGCAGGAGGAACATGTGAGGAAGTGATCAAAGAAACTGAAGCAAATTAACAAAATAAAATACAAAACTAAACAAATAATAGAGGGTTGGACCATATGAAATTGCCATTTCTGGCAGGGGTGTGGTGGCTCCCACCTATAGTCCCAGTACTTTGGGAGGCTGAGGCGGGTGGATCATCTGATGTCAAGAGTTTGAGACCAGCCTGGCCAACATGGTGAAACCCCATCTCTACTAAAAATACAAAAAGTAACTGGGCATGGTGACACACACCTGTAGTCCAAGCTACTCAGGAGGCTGAGGAAGGAGAATCACTTTAACTGGGGAGCTGGAGGATGCAATGAGCTGAGATTGTACCACTGCACTCCAGCCTGGGTGACAAGAGTGAAACTCTGTCACAGAAAAAAAAAAAAAAAGAAATTGCTATTTCTGTACATCAAATTCAATAGCATGTTGGCAATTTTGTGTGGTTTAACCTAGAAAAAGGAGACATGGGAGTATTTAAAAGCATGTATTGAACACGTGCAGAGTGCCAATCACTAGACACAGATGATTCAAAGCTGAGTAAGATGGCCCCTGTGTACAAAAATGCCCTGGCTAAGTAGGAGAGATAAATACATAAACAAGAATTACAATGGAATGGTATATTTGCAGTAATACAAATACGTGGATTGGTGGCCCGCAACCTTGACTGAGCAATGGAATCACATTATAATTTTGTAAAAATGGACCATTTTATAATTGAGATATCTCATCGGAGATAGCCTGATCAATCTCCTGGGGTGGGTTTTTTGAAAAGTGACAGGTCATAACCTCTGAAAATAAATGTGTTAGAAATGATAGTAGAAACTTCAAATGCTGCAGTATACTTATAAATAAGGAAGTTTTTGCTCATGAAATAAAAGCTGGTGGATTGCATGGCATCTCAACTTTTGTAAGGTCCCTGACCTCACTGAGAAACTGATGAAAGTTGTGGATGTTTTTGCAGAAAGTTGCCCACATGCATAGGGAGTGGAGGTCCATAAAGCCAAGAATAAGCAGTTAAGAATTCCTTCATCAGAGACTATGGTTAAAAACAATGTAGGAGAGAAGATTCATGGTAACACGTGAAATGATTCACAACAAAATATTTAGAGTGAGTTGAATAAAGTGACAGCAAAGACAGAGTGGAAAAGCGGTAATGACAGAGTATACTGGGACTTATTAGGGGAACAGAGAGAAAGGACAGAAAATGGTATTGTGGTCTTGGTTGTGAGACTCAGGGATTCTAGAAATGCTGACGTCTATACATGTTCTGGTGCAAGTACCAGCAGAAAACAGCAGGAACAGAGCAGGTAGAGGGAGGAAAAAGGAAAATAATATACAGTTAATATGTTATGGTTGAGATCAACTTTTTCAAATTTTGAATATTTAAAATCACTTTAGTTAAATTATCTATCAAATGTGAAAAAAGCCTTGTAGTCATAAAAGTATACTACAGTACCATAGATTCCAACTGACACAGTTTAAAGGTTAATATCTAGCCAAGTGTTTTTGGAGAGTCATAATGTCAGGGGCGTGTGACCCAGAACAACCACATCTTGAATAGGAGCTGGGTAAAAACAGGCTGAAACCTACGGGGCTGCATTCCCAGATGGTGAAGGTGTTCTGAGTCACAGGATGAGATAGGAGGTCGGCACAAGATACAGGTCATAATGACCTTGCTAATAAAACGTGTTCCAATAAAGAAGCTGGCTAAAACTCACCAAAACCAAGATGGCCATGAGAGTGACCTCTGGTCGTCCTCACTGCTACACTCCCACCAATGCCCTGACAGTTTATAAATGCCATGACAACATCAGGAAGTAACCCTACATGTTCTAAAAAGGGGAGGCATGAATAATACACTCCCTGTTTCGCATATCATCAAGAAATAACCATAAAATGGGTAACTAGCAGCCCTTGGAGCTGCTCTGTCTATGTAGCAGCCATTCTTTTATGCCTCTACTTTCCTAATGAACTTGCTTTCACTTTACTCCATGGGATCACCATGAATTCTTTCTCGCACAAGATCCAAGAAACCTCTTTTGAGGTCTGGATCGGAATCCCTTTTCTGTAACACTAGTGTTACTTTTATTCCAAATGTTTCCTCTTCCATTTAAAAATCTTCTTTAGAAGTATCAGCACCCCTGTTTACCTTGGAAGCAGGGCCAGCCTGCACTGTGGCTGTGTTTGTAAGGTTTTTTAAAAGCTCATGTTGAGTACATCTTTCAAGTTTCATTTCTATTCTTTGTCTCCTTTCTTTTGGTTCTCCAATCACTTGTATGGAGAATTACTTCATTCCAGGGCTCTCTAAAGACGTAACTTTCTCTCCCTCCTGACTTCCCTCTGCAACATTCCTTTCTTTACTCTCCCCTAACACTATAGGAACAGCTATTCTATTGACCTTATTAATTATAAAAGGACAAGATTAGCATCATGGGTATAGTTCTCAAATATAGCAGTATATAAAGTACAAATGACATTTTTTTCTGTGTGCTTACAATGTAAAAACAATTCTAATAGGGATGTTAAGGCTGGCTTTAAAAGTAAATACACTGATTTATACTATCTGTATCTACGACCACATAATTAATATACAAATTTGACTTTGTTTTGTGTAAGTTTATCTGGCCATTATATCTATTTATAAATGTTGCTTATTATTATATACACTTAGAGGTACCTGATGTACTAGTTGAAATTTTATTTCCACATACCTCTGTGGGAGTCTGTTGAGCCTTTTTTTCAGATTTCGGCAAATCTTTGCTTCCTCTTCTTTTTAAGGATAACTGAAACAAAATACGAATATATTTAGTTGGATAAACTATAATTTTAATTCAATTTTATGTATTTAAGTATTCTAGTCTCAAATGACAAAACCAAAGCAAATAAAAAGAGTTAGTTCAATAATCAAAAAAGAAGGAAAAAAATTCCTAAACCCGATAGACTTAGATATATTTTTACTTTGGACTAGGACACACATCACAGTAGACTGTAGCTGGCAATTATTTAACTAATTTGAGAAATACAGGAAACCTACTGTGAAAATGCAGAAAAACAGACAAAATTTAGACTGATGACTCAATATGCTATATAGTTCAAATGAAAACAAATGCTTGTTAACATTCCACATCACTGAAGAAAAAAAGTAAATTATTTCCAACGTTGGAGTTAGGTTGCTATAAACTTATAAACACAAACTTTCCATAAATTTATGTGGAGTTGGAAGAATTTCATTCTCCTCTCACCACACATCACCCCCCTGCCCCTCCCTGACACGTGCAAAATGATAGGGCACACTAGGGGTTGTAGTGAAATGGAGAAGGCATGCCCCATCTCAAGGAGCAGGTGGACCAGCAACAGCTTCAGCTCAATGTGTGATACAGGAATGTGGGCTTTTACAAGAGAAGCTGGAAATCTGGATTGTTATGTAAAATCTCCCACATTTTACTGGTTGATCCTAATTTAAATTCAAACGAACAACACTTGGAAGTCAAAGAATACACATCTTGTGCCAAACTGTTTCAAGGACAAGTGTTATATGATCTCTGGTGCTGAATTCCATTTCTCACACCAATATAATAAGAAGGGTCACTGTATGTAAACGATAATTATCCAGATGTATGAATGTCTACCATACACTAGACACTGAGAGGAAGACTCAAAGTTCAATGAGATACCGCATCTACCATCAGGAGGCTCAAACTTAGCAGGGGAGGAGACAGAGAAGCAAACAATTACAATGCAAGTTGATAAATGTTATGCTTTAGGTTCTGTGAAGCTGTATGTTATTTTAGTGTGGCATCACCACTGTAAGAATAGGGCTTGCCACATGGCAGGTGGTGAAAAAAATACTTGCTGAACTAATAATGTATGAATACAAAATATGAGGTTCTGAGGTCAAAGAGAAGAAGTGAGTATAGACTGACAGTAAAAATAGGAAAGGCTTTTCCAAAGAGGAGGCTTCATAAATTTGCAAAGAACTGAAAATTAAATTCCTCACATGTTAATTTCTAACCCATATCCCCTGTTAAGTAAAGGCATATGTTCAAGCACAGAAGGCAGGGGAATACTTTGCTGTAACTGCTTTCATTCAGTATGAAACTGACTACAGAGACAAATGAATAGCCCACGTGGTTATTCATTTCTAGCTCTTTACAGGAAGAAGTTCTTTCTGTTGCTTGTATAATCTTCTTAGAAAGGAAAGTTTGGGGACTGACTCACCATAACCAAAAAGTAATTTAGGAAGTAATCAACAAAACAGTCCCAAGAATATCATGAGCAAAACTAAGAAACCTGGAATATTCTAGGTAGGGGCTACCTACAAGAAGTGTTCAATCAAGATAAATACTTATCGAATGCTTGTATTTGAATTCACTCCATTATATTTTTATTTAGTGACTACTAATGCACTTCATAAGATACCTGTGACACAATAATAATAAAACCAATGTGATCTTTGCTCTTTTTGGGGTTCTCAGTTTACTTGGCATGATCTCTTCAGTATGCAATTCAACACAGTATGATGAAAGCAATGATAATGCAAAAACAATATTAACTGTTACTGAGCCCTAATTCATGTCAACTCCTTCACATACATTATCTCAACTAATTTTTAAACACTCCTTTTAGCCTTACTGTGCAGATGCTGAAACTAAAGTTTACAGTGGTAAACAGAGGTAGATGAATAAATTATCGAAAGCATCAGTTCTCTCTGTGTTCCTCAGAACATCATCATCAGTGTCATCCAGAAAGCTCTTGGAAGAGCAAATTCTCAAGACTCATCCCAGACCCACTGATTCAGAAACTCTGGGAATGGGGCCCAGTGATCTATGATTTAATAAGCTAAAGTTTGCAAGGGTCTGAAGTTACTAGTTGGTAAGCAATAGCATCAGATCTTGACCCAAGTCTTTCTGATATCTAACTGTTAGCTATTAGATCACTAAGGAGAAAGACTTAATCTAGTCTGGGGCTGGAGATGGTGTGGGAAGCTGGGGATAATTTCCAAAATGAGTAACATCTTATCTAGAATCTGGTGCATGAGTAGTCAGCCAGTGGAAGATGAAGAGGAGGAAAAGGGAAAAACAAGGCATTCCACATAGAAAACTCATTTCTGAGACACAGAAATGCTGCATGGGTTTAACAGAGTGAAAGGGGAGGAGTGACGTGAGGTTTGCTGGTGGCATAAGTCAGATCTTAAAGGACACTGAATAAAGATTGAATTTTATCTCATTCAGGTCAAATTATTGTCCCAGGGTCAATTTGGAGCACTACATGCTCCTAATTGAGCGAGGAATGTCATAATTAGACTGTCATAGAAGACATACAAAGACACAAGGGTGGCAGTAAAAATGGCTGTGAGATAGAGATGACATGCAAGGGATTCGAGGGAATACATGTTCTAGTTCCAGAAATGTTTTTTGGTCTTCGTATTTCATTCATTTCATAGATATTTAGTTTCTGGTCTATATGTGGTACTGTATATATGCCAAACACATATGACTAAGAAATATTGTACTCCTTCCCCAAAGAGCTGCTTATGATGACAAAAGGATGCAATTAGTAAAAACAGTGGGCAGAGCTGCCTCAGGGCAATAAATGAAGAACTAGGGACTGAGAGAGCAAAGGAACAGATCCAGGGAATCAGAAAATCATCCAAGAGAACTGACATTTGAAAGATGTGCAAAATTTCAACAGCAATAACACTAAACAAACTGTTTCAGGAGTAAAGATATAGAGGAATGAGTGTGCCTTTCAGATGCATTAAGTTCTGAAAAGAAGTAATGGAGGTAGGGCCACTGAAGAGATGGGGTAGAAGAAGATGCAGAAAAGATTGAGGTCAGCATGTACGGCTGAGAAATTTAGACTTTATCCTGTGGGCAATGTTAAAATGAGACCTCTAAATTAATATAAGAGAAATGCTGAAATTAGGGCATTCTTTCCTAAGAGGCATTTTCTGTTTTACTTTTATTTAAATATCACTCAAGTGGGGTATTAAGCTCAAATAAAGCTCTGAAGTAAAGCTTTCCCCTCGAATAAAGGAACACTGGCTTTCAGGTGCCTTTAGGGCTGCTAGTACGTTTAAGTATCACATTTGCATTTTCAATAAATATTTCATCATCTTTTTATATTCCAGTAGGTTTTTATTAACTTTCTGAACCCTATGAAACAAAGATGAGACATTTTTGTGGCTACAGAGAGTTAAAGAAATAATGTAAATCCAAGTAGTTCCTTTCCTGTGAGGATAAAACTGTGTAACATTCCTTGTCAGGTTCCCCCACCATTGTCCACTAATTCTAGTAACCTCTGCTAGGGAAGCAGTTTGGGAGGCCACAATGAGATCTCAGATTTTCATCTTTGCTGGCAAAGCAGGCACTTCCCTAGATGGTTCTGTGGATAAATATGTTGAAAACATTTCTTGTCCACTTCTTAATTCTTTACATTCCCAGCCTCAGCTTGTCCAAAAGAGGCTGCTGTTCTTTTTGACCATGCAAAGGCCAGGAATTAGAGAGTTCTGCCAGTAATTATGTTTGCACAGCAATGATATAAAATGGGTTGTTTGTTTTCTAAAAATGTTTTGAGATTACCTTCTTTTTCTCAATTAAAATTTACTCCACTTAATATGTGGCATCTTATGTTTTCATGAATTAAACAACAGAGAAGAATGTGCCTAAAGATATATTATTATAAAGATATATTATGTATATAGTGTTCTCCTTTGCTGTTGATAAAATTAAAGAGAGATTCATTTGTGTGGTGATTAAATCAAGAAGGAAACTATAGAGACATTAATATCTAAATTTTTTGAGCCTTAAATATGTGTCATACAATTTTTTTTTGGAGCCTCACTCTGTTGCCAGGCTGGAGTGCAGTGGTGCGATCTTGGCTAACTGCAGCCTCTGCCTCCCAGGTTCAAGTGATTCTCCTGCCTCAGCCTCCCGAGTAGCTGGGACTGCAGGTGTGCGCCACCATGCCCAGCTAAGTTTTGTATTTTTAGTAGAGACAGGTTTCACCATGTTGGCCAGGATGGTCTTGATCTCTTGACTTCGTGATCCGCCTGCCTTGGGCTCCCAAAGTGCTGGGATTATAGGTGTGGGCCACTGCGCTGGACAGTCATGCACTTTTCTAAGTACTTTATATGTATCTACTCATTAGGATGGACGACAGCCTTGACACCATTGTCTGAAGCAGACAATGGATATATCACTCAGCTAACTAGTAAGTGTTAGAACCAGGATGCAAATTAGCCAGTTTCAGAGTTACCGCTCTGTTACACTCTATTATACTGTTATTTCAAAGGCAAAAAGGTGCAATTTAGACAGCAGGCTTATATTATTTCTGAATATATCCTCTATGGTAACAGAGCATGACTGCAGGGTTTGGGGCCCTAGGATACTTATATGACACAAGTGCGGGAATTATCATATTTTCAACATAGTGATCAGCAGAAGGGATCACCACTTACTGCTTCTTAAATCAATCTGCAAACACTGTGATTATAGGGTAACGCTGGGAGGGAGGCCCAGGGAGTGCCGGCTAAAGGCTGGAAGGAAACTAGAAAAGGTGGGAGCACTGTCCCCAAACTTGTCTTGGAAGGGGACCGGAGGGGCTCTTGTTCCTAGAAGTCTTCCTCTTTTCCTTCTGTTACATTCTTGACACTTACCCAGACAGCCTGGCAGAGGCAGAACGGGTGAAGTGCCCAGAAATCTTGCTCAGGACCATATTCACTCTCTTCCCTAAAAGGGTGAGGCAGGATCCCAAGCTTCATACTAAGGCATGAGCTTAAGGTCCAGAGGGGAATGTGGGTGAAGAAGAGGCACATGCCAGGGTGATCAAGCTGTGTCATTCGGTGCAAAATCTTTCAGTGGCTTCCAGTCTCACTCAGAGTCAGAGTCCATGCTTTACTAAGGTACACCAGACCTTGACTACACACTACATTTATAAAGACTTGACCAGACTTCAACCCAGACCAACTAAAACAGATTTTGGGATTGGGCCCAGACATTTTTTCAAAGCTCCCAGGGTGAATACAATGTGTAGCTGGCTCTGTGAACCACCAGCCAACTCTATGTGGTCGCTCCACCCCCCACCCCACATCCCAAATGAGCCCTTCAACCTCCTCTCCCACCACACTCCTCACTGCTTTCTTTGCTCCAGTGTCACAGGCATCCTTGCAGTTCCTCAAACATGCTGAGCATGCCCCTGTTTGGGGCCTTTGGACTATGGCTTCCTCTCCCTGCAACATTCTTCCCTCATACACTCTCATGACCGACTCCCACAGTCTCTTTCAGGGTCCGTAATCAGAGAGAACTTCCCAGGCCATTTCATATAAAAAAGCAAATCCCTCCCCCATTCCCTTCCTCTGCATAAGCCTTGTCTTCCTAATCCTGCTTTTCTTTTCTCCATAGCTCCTCTCACCAACTGACTTGTGCATTTGTTTGTTTCGTGTCTGTTTTTTCATTCTGCAGTGTGAGCTCCACAAGAGCAGGCTCTTAGAATTGGTCTCTGTTATAGCTCCTGCTCTTGGAAACACACCTGACACAAAGTAGTCAGTTAATGAGGAAACAGCTCCTGCAGCTTTATTTCTTACCTAGATTTGTTTTGGAAGCATTGCTAAAAGTTGATAAATGATAAAAACAAATAAACGATAAAAGCTCATTTGAAAAGGTCTACTTTTAAAGTTCTTCTTAAAGCTGGAAAAACAAAAATGTCTCCGGCTTTTCAATGAAAACACGAAAGAGCAAAAATTGCATGAGCCGAAAAGTATTTAAAACAAGACATATCACATATAGCAGGCCCTCTGTATCTACAAGTTTCACATCTGTGGATTCAATCAACTGCAGATTGAATTTTTTTAAAAAGTACAATAATAAAAAATAATATAAATTTAAAAATGATACGGTAAAACCACTATTCACACAGCATTTACATTGTAGTAGGTATCATAAGTAATCTAGAGTTGATATAAAGCACAGGCACACCTTGACTAATTGAGCTTCACTGTATTGTACTTCACAGATATCATAATTTTTACAAATTTAAGATTTGTGGAAACTTTGCATTGAGCAGTTCTATCGTTGCCATTTTTCTAAAAGCATTTGCTCATTTTGTGTCTCTGTTACATTTTGGTAATTCTCCCAATATCTCAGACTTTTTCATTATTATTATATCTGTTATGGTAATCTGTATGAATGATTTTTGATTTTACTCTTGCAGTTATTTTGGGGCATGATGAACTGTGCTGATATAAAATGGCTAACTTAAGTACTGTGTGTGCTCTAACTGCTCCACCGACTGGCTCTTCTCCCAGCTCTCTTCCTCTCCTCAGGCTCTCTATTCCCTGAGACACAACAATATTGAAATAAGACCAATTAATAACCCTACAATGGCCTCTTAAGTATCCAAATGAAAGGAAGAGTCATATGTCTCTCCCTTTAAATCAAAAGCTAGAAATGATTAAGCTTGGTGAGGAAGGCATGTCCAAAGCCAAGACAAACCAAAACCTATGCCTCTTGTGACAAACATGTAGACCTCTTAGCCAAGTTATGAATGCAAAGAGAAAGTTCTGGAAATAAATTAAAAGTACTACTCTAGTGAACACACAAATGATAAGAAAGCAAAACAGCCTTATTGCTGATATGCAGAAACTTGTAGTGGTCTGGATAGAAGATCAAATCACCCACGACACCCCCTTAAGCCAAAGCTTAATCCAGGGCAAGGCCCTAGCTCTTCAATTCTATGAAAGTTAAAGAAGAGAGGTGAGAAAGTTGCAGAAGAAATGTTAGAAGCTTGTGGATGTTGGTACATGAGGTTTAAGGAAAGAGGCATCTCCATAGCATAAAAGTGCAAGGTACAGCAGCAAGTGCTGATATAGAAGCTGCAGCATGTTATTCAGAAGATCCAGGTAAGATGATTGGTGAAGGTAGCTACACTACATAATAGATTTTCAACGTAGATAAAACAGCCTTCTATTGGAAGACGATGCCATCTAGGACTTTCATAGCAAAAAAGGAGAAGTCAATGCCTAGCCTCAAAGCTTCAAAGACAGGCTCTCTTGTTGGGGGCCAATGTAGCTGATGACTTTAAGTTGAAGCCAATGCCCATTTACCCTTCTGAAAATCCTAGGGCCATTAAGAATTATGCTAAACCTAGTCTGCTCTGCTCCATAAATGAAACAACAACGGCTTTATGACACCATATCAATTTATAGCACAGTTTACCAAATATTTTAAGCCCACTCTTGAGACCTACTACCCAGAAGAAAAGATCCCTTTCAAAAGATTACTGCTCGTTGATAATGCACTTGGTCAAACAAGAGCTCTGATGGAGATGTGCAAGGAGGCTAATGTTGTTTTCATGCCTGCCAACACAAAATCCATTCTGCAGCCCATAGATCGTGGAGTAACTTTCAAGTCTGATTATTTTAAAAATGTATTTTCTAAGGCTATAGCTACCAGATAGTGATTCCTATGATGCATCTGGGCAAAGTAAATTGAAAACCTTCCGGAAAGGAATGGCATTCTAGATGCCATTAAGAATATTCATGATTGATAGGAGGTCAAAACATTAACAAGAATTTGGAAGAAGTTGATTCCAACCCTCAGGGATGACTTGAGGGATTCAAGACATCAGTTGAGGGAGTAAATGCAAATATGGTGACCATCGCAAGAAACTAGAAGTGTAGCCTGAAGGTGCGACTGAATTGCTGTAAGCTCCTGATAACACTTTAATGGATAAGGAGTTGTTTCTTATGGATGAGTAAAGAAAGTGATTTCTTGAAATAAACTCTATTCCTGGTGAAGATGCTATGACAATAAAAGATTTAGAATATTCCATTAATTTCCTTCATACAACAGGGGCAAGGTTTGAAAGAATTTATTCCAATTTTGAAACAAGTTTTACCGGGGGTAAAATTCTGTCAAATAGCATTGCATGCTACAGCGCAATCTTTCATCAAAGGAAAAGTCAATTGATGTGGCAAACCCCATCGTTGTCTTATTTAAAGGAATTGTCATAGCCACCCCAATCTTTAGCAACCACCACCCTGATCAGTCAGCAGCCATCAACATCCAGGGAAGACCCACCACCCAGGTAGATGATGACTTGCTGAAGGCTCAGATGATCCTTAGCATGTTTTAGCAATAAAGTATTTTAAAATTAAGGTATATACTTTTTAAAAAATTATCATGCTATTGTGCACTTAACAGATGACAGTATAGTATAAACATAACTTTTATATGTACTGGGAAACCAAACAATAGTGTGACTTGATTTATTGCAGTGATCGAGAACAGAACCTGCAATATCTCTGAGGTATGTCTGTAAATGGGAATATGTGAATAGACCAGCCTGGGTAACACAGTGAGACTCTATCTCTATAAAAATGTTTAAAAGTTAGCCAGTAATGGTGGCATGCGGCTAGTCCTAGCTACTTAGGAAGCTGAGCCAGGAGGATAGCTTCAGCCCAGGAGTTCGAGGCTGTCATAAGCTACAAACCCACCACTGTACTCCAACCTAGGTAACCCTAGCTAGACTCCAGCAAGACCTTCTCTCAAGAGAAAAAAAAAAAAACAAAAAACAGCAGAGTCTACTTCTGTACCTCTTCTAACTGAGCTGGCCTTGTGACTTACTTTGACTTGTAAAATGTGATGGCAGAAATGGCATGCTAGTTCTGAGTCTACCCTTGAGAGATTGTACACTTCTGCTCACTCTGTCTTGGAAATCTGCTACCCTGCGTTCTAAGTCTGGGCTAGCCTGCTCCATGAAAAGTCGTGTGGCCCAGTTGCTCCTATTGCCCTAGTGAACAGCCAGTCAATCCTTGATGCAGAGCCTTCTAGCTGTTAGTTGACCATAAATACATGCATGGACCTACCTGAGACCAGAAAAACCAAAATAATGGGCCACAGAATTATGAGGCACATAAATGTTGTTTTAAACCACTAAGTTTTGGGATGGTCTGCTACACAGCAAAAACCCACTGACACACCTGCCAAACATTTTTCACCACTGGGATTAAAAAATACATTGGGCTTATGAATTTAGTCCATATTTATAAAACATAATCCCTTATGCAAATTCCATAAAAGCAAAAACAAAAAAAATGAATGTAAAAGGTTAAGAGGAAGAACTTATCAAATATTAGAGGAAGGTTATCAAATATTAGAAAAATAAAGCTTAATGTATTTTTCTTGTTTTTATTTCTCCCCTGCCTTTGCCACTATTTTGATTCCAGAAAAAAATTTTTAATGAAACTGAGCTTAAAGAAATTATTTTTAAAGTTCACTTTTCCAGTTCTAAATTGCAGGTTCTTCCCTTAATAATAGCAGGTTTTCAATTAGAACCAAAGGTATATATGGGTTAAAAGCTAACAAATTCCATTCTAACAGTTAAGCTTATTATTGGGTGTGAAACAGTACATTTTTGAAGTATTTCTTTAATTTAAACTTAGCTTTTATTCTTCATTTTTAGGAAAAAGTAATATATACATCTTCACAATGCCTTTATCTATGTTTCTAATTTATATTTGTCCATTCCACCTTTAGTTTTGGCAAATTTTGTTTATCATTCTGTTTCTATAGTTTTTTTAGGTAAGAGGAGAAAAATAACTTTAAATTTTACAAAATTCCCTACTTATGTAAATTTACGGAGTTGAAGCACAAAGACAAATACAAACGGAACAATACCCAGAACATTCTCAATTTTAATTTAAGGATTAGATTTTCCACACTTACAGTGATAGTTTAAAAAGCCAGACTTCAGAAAAGAAAAGAAGGGAGGAAAAGAAACATTAGTAATTCACTGATTCTAAGAAACAATGTTGAAAGGTACGGGAAAGAAAATTGACTGCCAATTTAAATCTGGAAATTGTTTCCAGAAGGTAATAATAAATTTTAAAAGTCCTGGATTTTTCACTCTAACTCCCTTCTGGAGATGGTCATAGAGGTATATGTCAGAAGTGAAGAGGTATATCTGGCATACAGATGTTTATGTCATGAAGGCAGAGACCCGAATCTGCCAATAAATCAACCAACGCTTTTCTGCCAGGCAGCTAAACCCTTCCTCCATCCCATAAGCGCAGGCACCTTTCCTATCTTCTGAGTTATGAGGCTGCCAAACTTATTTTAGCCTATCAATCTCCAGTGAATGCCTTAAAAAAAGCCAATTTTAAAAGCCGAGAAAACGATTTTTCTTCCTTAAAAACTGATACAATACCAAACTAAAATAGCTGTGATTGTGTTCTTTTTATTTTTTTAAATTAAAGAATCCAATGAATTTACCTTTTCTTAGCTCCTCTATCCTTTTCCCGTTGTGCTTAATTATATATCTACAGCAGAGATCTGATTGACTACAGAGTTATGTGAATTCTTTATTGTTAAGGAACATTAAGGAGTCAATTTGTAGAGCATATTCTTGAAGCAGGCTACCAATAAAAGAGAGAACTTTTAAGTCTTCTGTGTGAGAATCAGAATTACTTTCACAGGACCAAACAGATTTCAATGGCCCTTCAATTGTACAGTGTCTTTCTAAGTCATTCTTTGGTGCCAGTAATTACTAGAACATCTCTGCCCTTTTCCTAGTGTATTACTTGGTAATAATGCTTGATGCTCATGCTTTGTGTAAGGCCAGTTGCCTTGTCGGGAGGTTGGACACACCCACCTCTGCACCGGGCACCAGGCTCTGCACTCGGCACCTAGCTCTGCCGCATGGCTCCCCTGGAAGGCTCCAGCTGATGCAAGGCTCCTAGCCGGTTCTCCCACCGGAAAACCCGCCCCATCTCAATCCCGCTCCCCTGGAGTCGAACAGAGCACCCAGCTGTTGCTCGCTCCTCCTAGCCATAAAAACCCCAAACCCCAGGAAGTTGGTGCGTCTTCCCTGGCCCCTTTCCCCGGGACCATGGAACCTCACCCGGGAGCTAAATAAATTGGCATTTAATTTTCTTATACTGGCCTCAGTTTCCTCATTTTAAACTCAGCAATAACCCTTACACTTTGTAATAATTAGCGGCATTAAACATTAAAATGGCAAAACCACAATTACTTTTGCATCAACCTAAAACTACAGTGAAATTTAGGTACGTCAGAAACTTGAAAGTAAAATGCTGAACTTAACTCCAGAAAATCTAAGAGATCTTAAAAACTATGAGATATCAGAAAGAAGAAAAAAAAGTAGAGGGTTCTCTTGTTAATGGGATGTGGTTACAATAGAACTGGAGGAAATATAATTGACAAGAAAAGGTAATAGTTGAGGCCTACAAGATCTTTATGAAAACATCGCCTTTAAAGGTCAGGTTTGAACTCAATATTGGCTGCCTTCCATTGTGTAGTTCATATCATATGGTCAAAACATTTCCTGAGTCCTTTGGAAGAACTGGCCTCTGTATTTTCTAAGCTTCTCTGAGATTCTCCAAGAAACTCAAGGCTACCAATGAAATAGTTTATGATACAAGTAACTCTTTCATCATTGTAGAACCTTCTTTTGGAGCAGGGTATGGGTTATTAGAGGGTCTGTCAAACTGACAATGATAAACTGATCACAAAGCAAGACGATCTTGCTTTTAAAAAATCAAAGCCAACATGGTAAGGCCTTCTTTTTCTTCTTCTTTTTTTTTTTGAGACAGAGTCATAATCTGTTGCCCAGGCTGGAGTGCAGTGATGCAATCTCGGCTCACTGCAACCTCTGCCCCTGGGTTCATGCAATTCAACTGCCTCAGCCTCCCCAGTAGCTGGGATTACATGTGTGTGCGGTGCCACCATGCCTGGCTTTTTTTTTTTTTTTTTTTGGTATTTAGAAATGGGGTTTCACTGTATTAGCCAGGATAGTCTCAATCTCCTGACCTCGTGATCTGCCTGCCTCATGATCAAAGTGCTGGGATTACAGGCGTGAGCCACCACGCCCAGCCCTGGTAAGTGCATCTTTAATATATCATGTATTATACTTGGATGGCACCATGCAAAAGCCTCAGAGAACTCCACCCAAGCAAATGGATTTAAGACTGGGATATTTCTCAGTTTAGAGTATTAAAAAATCTGAGAAACTTGTTAATGACTTTTGAAATAAAGATTATTAAAAATTACTTTATATCTTAGAGCCACAGTAAAGGTATGTTTATTAAACCATGGATGACAACAACAAATGCAGGGATGTATTCTAATTTACTCTTGTTAATGGATTGGGTTCTAAGCATCACTGCATTGAATAATTAAAAGACACTTAGAAAATTATGTCTGGGTAGTGACCACAGTTCCTTAAAGCCTTTGTTTATAATTGAGGCAAAGGAAAAAACTGTGGTCGACATTTATAAGGTGAAATGATGAGCTGCCCAGTTTATTCCACGCTGCATCTCAACCAGCTTTGAACTCATTAATGCAGTGAAATTAGCAATATTGTTCGATCATGTTTAGAATCCTGTAAGAAATATGCTTGAATGTGCCATTACGAGATGGCAGGACACTAAGGGGTGGGCATTACACGAGTGCTTAAAAATCATTCTTTACACAATTACGTATTTATATTTCATAATACAAATTTAAAGGTCAGAGAATTCATTAATTTCCAAAATACACTGAAAGGATGTAGAAGCAAGTTTGGAATTAGTTACCAAATTAAAAAATGTAAACCATTTACATTTGAAAAATCCAAATTTCCAGTTTCACCTGAAACACCTGAAGAACGGGTAAAGTTGGGTCCAGATTACGGCATGCAATGCTGGGTTAAAATTGAATATTAAGACATATGCTCTTGGCTGACCACGGTGGCTCATGCCTGTAATTACAGCACTTTGGGAGGCTGAGTCGGGTGGATTGCCTGAGCTCAGGAGGTTGAGACCAGCCTGAACAACATGGTGAAAGCCTGTTTCTACTAAAATACAAAACATTAGCTGAGCATGGTTGTGGGCACCTACAATCCTAACTACTCGGGAGACTGAGGAACTAGAATCACTTGAACCTGTGAGGTGGAGGTTGCAGTGAGCCAGGATCATGCCACTGCACTCCAGCCTGGGTGACAGAGTGAGATTCTGTATCAAAAAAAAAAAAAAAAAAAAAGACATAGATTACATACACTCTCCAGTTTGCTCCATCACTTCCAACATAGACAGCTTCACTCATTTATATACACTGCTTGGCCTCTACTGACACTGGAATGTTCAAACTCTGCCCTGGACTGCCAAGGTCATGTATGTGGAAAGAGTCCAAGAAACACAACCTTCCATCTGGTGCCTTACAAAAATCTTTCCTACACCACCTACACCCTACCTGTGTTTTTCTGGTAGCCAGAAGCTTGCTTCTCTATGCAGTAGGGGATGCATGACCTTTACAGATGGCTCTAATGAATAACAAAGTCTTTATTTTGATCACAAATCTACTTAAAGTTAAAAACCATTTAAAGTGATTCAAAAAATAAACAATTTATCTTCTATAGGTGGTATATCTCTTCAAACATTGGAAGACAGTAATTACATCTCAAATATTTTCTTCTTCAGGCCATCTGCACTCCCCAGTTCTTTCAAATATTCATCATAAAACATGAATTCATATCTAGTTTACGGTCAACAAAACTTCCTAAGCCTTTTTTTTGTGTGTAAATACCTATGAATATTTTCTTTCTCTCTTTCCCTCTGTCTTTCCTTTCCTTCCTTTCCTTCCTTCCCTCCCCTCCCTCCTTTCCTTCCTTTCCTTCCTTTCCTTCTCTTTCCTTCCCTTTCTCTCTCTCTCTCTCTCTCTCTTTCTTTCTTTCTTTCCTCTTTTTTTTTTTTTTTTTTTTTGACAGAATCTAACTCCATCGCCAGGCGCCAGGCTGGAGTGCAGTGGCATGACCTCAGCTCACTGCAACCTCTGCCTCGCGGGTTCAAGCAATTCTCCTGCCTCAGCCTCCCGAGTAGCTGGGACTACAGGCGCACACCACCATGCCCAGCTAATTTTTTTGTATTTTTAGTAGAGACGGGGTTTCACCATGTTGACCAGGATGGTATTGATCTCGTGACCTCGTGATCCACCTGCCTCGGCCTCCCAAAGTGCTGGGATTACAGGCGTGAGCCACCGCGCCCGGCCCCTATGAATATTTTCACTCCTCTTGTACTTGTGTGAATAAAAAAAAATCAAATTTCAAGACATTGCATTAATTCATATTAAATTTCATTTTGTAAATTCAGGTTTATCATTCTAGTATGTTGACAACATTCTAATTTTTTGTTCTATCCTTGCTTATATCTTCCTTGGTTCCTAGTAAGAAGAATCCTGCCTAGATCTTTTTAAATTAGCATTTAATAGGTATTTACTAGGGACATAATTGAAGTAACCTGAAAAAAAAAATAGCAGAAGAAGAAAAACTGAGTTAACTTTTTGTTCCAAATTTATGAAAACATCATCAATAAAGCAAGACAATCACAACTTCTGTAATCTCTAGCCACGTACCATTAAGTACAAATGATGAATAAAGTATGATTATAGAATATTTTCTCTGCAAATCTTAAATGGATTAAAAAATTTTTGTTTTCATATGAGAATCAACTATTCTTCAGGAATTGGTCTTTTCCTATTTTTAATGATAAGGAAAGCAGAGGCAGAAGTAATTAGTTTTAGTTTAAAAATTCAGAGTATATTTAAAAGGTCAAAGAACAGAGCCCAATCTTTTAAAAGCAAATAACACATCCATTTCAGCACATTTTAAAAACTGCTTAGTGAATTCTAAAATAAAAGGACAATCAGAATCTCTGAAACCTCTATCCATATTCCAAATAGGTAATTTTGAAATCTATCACAAATATTAGAAGACATGCCCATTGAGATAAGTTATAATTTGATTTTACTTCATATTAACAGGCATCTTGATATCTTCTGGAATTGTACTGGTATGTGTTCAAATGAGTCAGCTCATTTCTACGTTATTTTAGAATAAATTGACAGTCACTAATTTTCTGAAAATTTAACTTGAACAAAAGTAAGTACCATGTTTTAGGCTAAGGAAACTCCTTAGTTTCTTGATATAATGCTGAAAAATACACATACATGCACACCCATCTTTTCTGGACATGAGAGCAACTTAAGAGCTACACATATAGTAGTGCCTTAATGAATAATAAATAAGTACCTGGGGGAAGTACATGCATGTACGCAGAGCATGAGATATCCCTGCCATAGGAATAAAATATTCCATGTATTCATGAAGTTAAGGAAAGTAATCAAAGATGAACCAGATATATTTCCTAAAGTATTAATTTTTTAAAGAAAATTTACCCTATTCATGTTGTTACTCAAATGGACAGAATTCTGAGTTAATATAGCATGAAGCTATCATTTACTTCTGATTAAAATATATCTGAAGGCAAAGACAAAAATGTAAACATAGTAATACCAAAAAGTAAGGTGGTAGTGAAACATTTACCAGAATCTGAGGAAATTTTCTTTTAACAATAACATCAGAGGAATTCAAACAAGAAAAATAAGCTGTCTAATAAATGGCTTTCAGTGTCTGAAACAGAAGGATTGGACACGCAGCCCAGTAAAAACTAGACATCCTGTTTCTTAAAAGGTTAAATATAAATTTGCCAAATGACCCAGCAATTCCTTAGGTATATACCCAAGAGAAATAAAAACGTATATCCACAAAGGATTTGCACAATAATATTCTTAGCAGCATTCTTCATAATAACCAAAAATTGGAAACAACCCAAAATTTCATCTACTGGTGAATGAATAGATAAAATATGATATCTGCACAATGGAATATTATTTGGCAATTTACAAAAGGAATAAACTACTGATACATGATATGACACAGATGAACTTGAAAAACACTATATTAAGTAAAAGAAGCCAAATCTAAGAGACCACATATAGTATAATTCCATTTATATGAATGTCTAGAAAAGATAAATTTATAGATTAAAGGAGTAGATTAATGGTTGCCTGGAGGTAGCCAAAGGGAAGGAAGAAATAGGAATTAACAGGAAATGGGCATGAAACTCTTACTACTATGGTAATGAAAACATGCTAAAACTGATTTATGGTCATTGTCACACAACTTGGAAATTTACTACAAAATCACTGGATTGTACTGTTGGAATAAATTATATTATATGTAAAATATGATTCAATAAAGTTATTAAAAAATCAATCAGCCAGCTAAAACTTCTGCATCCCAATCCTATTTTCCCCAATACATGCGTAAGTATTCCCAGAGTCTTGCTCTGTCACCTAGGCTGGAGTGCAACGGCACTATCTCGGCTCACTGCAACCTCTGCCTCTTGGGTTCAAGCGATTCTCTTGCCTCAGCCTCCTAAGTAGCTGGGATTACAGGTATGCACCACCACACCAGGCTAATTTTTTTTTGTATTTTTAGTAGAGACGGGGTTTCACCATGTTGGCCAGGCTGATCTCGAACTCCTGACGTTGGGTGATCCGTCTGCCTCGGCCTCCCAATGTGCTGAGATTACAGGCTATATAAGTATTGCACAGCCAATACTGTAGCTCTCTTGTTGTTAAATTTTCAAACAAGTAGGAATTATGCAAGGAAAAAGAGCTAGGTGACTGGCTGTGCAATGAATCATGAGATATATTCTTGCCTCATCCAAACATTCAGGGGAAGAAACATAGGTAGAAGAGGCTTCGGAGTACCCATGTTGAGGTTTACTGTTTTTCATATACTAAAGTTAGGTAAAGAACAACTACAAGCTGCTTGAAATATTTCTAAGCTATGTCTCTCTCAGAGTCAGTGCTTCTGAGTGCTGTAGTAGCCGCCTTTCCTGCTTTAGTCAAACAAGCCAGAACTAGCTGAATGTTTACCATCATCAGTAATTGAGCTGGAATTGTGCAGGTCAAGCTGTTCTATACCTTTGGCTCTGAGAAGGGGCAGCTAATAGCAAGTGGATAGTGAGAGGGACTAAGAAAAAAAAGCCGTACAATGAGTATCTAAAGAATCTATAAAGAATGCTTGACATTCAATGATGATATTTTCTAAGAGAAAGAAAAAGGAGAAAAGAAGATAAAATTGCATTGAGTCAAAACAATTCAATGGGGAAACGACAGTCTTTTCAACAAATGGTGCTGGGGCAATTCGAGATCCATGTGCAAAAAGATGAATTTAGACCCCCAACTCACTCTACACATGAACATGACCCAAACTGGATTGTAGATCTGAATGTAAGAGCTAAATCCATAAAAGTCTCAGGGGAATCTGTTTTCACATTGCTGATAGAATAAAATACTAAAAAAGAAAAAAGTCTTGGGGGAAAGAACACACACATGAAGTGAATCTTCCTTTAGGTTTGGCAAAGATTTCTTAGATGTGACACCAAAAGTGTAAGTGATAAAACAAAAAAAATATATAAATTGTACTTTATCAAAATGGAAAACTTTTGCACTTCAAAAGATGCTATTAAGAAAGTAAAAAGACAAACTCAAGTAGAAAACATTTTCAAATTATACATCTGATAAAAGACATATCTAGAATACAGACAGAGCTTAAATTGGAACTCAAAAATAAGTAGACAATCCAATTAAAAATGGGCTAAACATTCTGAATAGACATTGCGTAAAATAAAATATATGTGTGGACAATAAGCAGATGAAAAGATACTCAACATCCTTAGGGAAACAAGTTAAAACCACAATGATGTATCATTTGATGCCGAGTAGACTAACTATAATACAAAAGATACACAATCAGTATCGACGAGAATGTGGAGAAAGTGAAACCCTCATCCATTGCTGGTGGGAATGTAAAGTGGTGCAGCCCCCTTGGAAAACAGTTGGCAGTTTCTTTAAAAAAATTAAACACAAATTCACCATATGACCTCCAAATCTAATCTTAGCTATCTACCCAAGAGAAATGAAAACATATATCCATCCACACAAAAACTTGTGCGTGTGTTTATAACAGCATTATTTATAAAATGAGAAAATTTCCAATGTCCAAAAACTGCTGAATGAATAAACAAAATGTGGTACATACATACAATTAAATATTATCTGAAAATAAATAGAAATGAATTACTGATACACGCTACTAGGATGAACCTCAAAAAACTACTCTAGGTGAAAGAAGCCAGATACAAAAGGTGACATATTTTACTATTGTAATTATATGAAATATTCAGAAAATAAAAACTATAAATTCCAAAAATAGACTAGTAGCTGATTGGGATTAGAGCTAAGAACGGAAGGTGACTGCAAATGGACATCTGAGATCTTTATGAAGTGATAGAAATGTCCTAAATCAGCCAGGCTCATGCCTGTAATCTCAGCACTTTGGGAGGCACAGGCAGGCGGATCACTTGAGGTAGGGAGTTCGAGAACAGACTGTCCAACATGGAGAAACCCCATCTCTACTAAAAATATGAAATTAGCCAGGTGTGGTGGCACATGCCTGTAATATCCGCTATTCGGGTCACTGAGGCAGGAGAATCACTTGAACCGGGAGGTGGAGGTTGCCGTGAGCTAAGATCACGCCATTGCACTCCAGCCTGAGCAACAAGAGAGAAATTTTGAAAAAAAAAAAAAAAAAAAAAAAAAAGAAAGAAAGAAAAGAAATGTCCTAAATTTGGGTTATGGTGATGGTTGTGTAACTCTGCCTATTTACTAAAAACCATTAAATTATACAATTAAGTGAATTTATGCTACGTACATTATACCTTAAAGTTGTAAAAGTAAAATGCATCAGGATGATTTAAGAAGTCAGCTTAAAAAAGAAAAAGATCCCTCAAATATTTATGAAAACTATTTGTTATGAGAAATAGAAGATAGCTTTAGAAAATACTGTATTCTTAAAAAGATAACAAAGATGGCCTCTATGAATGAACAAGAATGTCATAAGAGGAGATTAATCTCTGAAGACTAGGAAGCTGTCAGGAATAAGAAAACTAAAAAAGGTCACTAAAATTCAATGCAAGAATTAAATTTTGCACTGATGGCTTTAAGCAGCACAACTGATATGACAGAAAATGGATTCAATAATATTGAAAATAAACTTGAACATTGTCTAAGGCCACAGTGGAAAAGGATTAAAGTATGAAAGAATGAGAAGGTAGTAGTAAGGAATACAAAGTGAAGAAAATGCTAAGAAGAAAAAATAAGCACATATGAGTACCAAATCTATAATACAAGAAAGTTTTTCTGAAATAATGGATAAACAAGTATTAATTTTTAGAGGAAAGGGTCTGTATGTTCTGGATATGTTATAAACAAAGACCATTACCTAGATATGCCCAGGCAATATTTCTGAACTGAGTATTCTTCTTTAGCTGCCCAGATTCATTCTTGATCCTTCTCTGCCCTGCTCTGTGCTCTAAGAGGCTGACCTCTGCAAACTTTACCCAGGCTCCCTCCCACCATTTGACTCCTCCTTGGGTTTGGCCAAGAGAAAGCACTGGTAGGCACGCTGAGTGACGGAAATGTGAGAGAAGAGATGGTTCAGAGTATTGCTCCTCACTTCCTTCCTTTTACAACACAGTTTTAGGCAGTAGTTAAGTCCCCTTCAGGCGATAGCTCCCACTGGGAGGACCCTATTCCACGGTTAGTTTTCACTGGCCTCTATAATACTATTTCCTTAGCTATGTCTTCATTTCTAGGGGTGGTGATGGTTTCCAAGAATTGCTAGTTTTTTTCTCAATGCCTTGCCAGGCCTGTTTTGTTCCTATAATCTTGCCTACATCGCTGTGAGTAATAATCTCTTTTCATTTGAGCCATCTTGGGTGAATTCTGTTTCCCACTGGGGAACTCAGATTAATATAAATGATGAATAAAAATATACATAAATACATAGAGAGAAAATAATTTGATCTACAAAAGAATCAGAGTCAGACTGATCTGATATTTCTCCATTGCAAAAAGAATCCCAGGGCTAGTATATAATAAGACAGAATTTTATTTGACTCAGTAATTCCATTCTGTCTTTCCTGTGTGAAATCAACCAAAAGCTATTTTCAGAGTACTAAAGTTCAGAAAATATTTATAATCTTTTTCCTGAAAAATAATGTCAAGTATTAGCTAATCAATGAAAGATTATTTAAAACTATGATCTCAGAATTGTAGAAATTGTAGTTTAAAATCATTGATAGCATTAAATTGTTTAAATACATACAATTTTTTAAGTATTTATTTTTTTAACTTTAATTTTAAGTTCAGGTGTACATGTGCAGGTTTGTTACATAGGTAAACTTGCATCATGGGGGTTTGTTATACAGATTATTATATCACCCAGGTATTAAGCCTAGTGCCCATTAGTTGTTTTTCCTGATCCTTTCCCTTCTCCCACCTTTCACCTTCCCATGGGCTTTAAAATGGAAAGTATATACTATAACAATGAAACATTTAGTAGTAATAATTTTAGTCTATAATCTCACATTAAATTAACAAAGACCAAGCCATAGTGTAAGGAGTTAAACTAACTGAAATAATTTTTATTTTTATTTTTAGAGGTAATCTTGCTCTGTTACCAGGCTGGAGTGCAGTGGTGCAATCTCAGCTCACTGCAACCTCCACATCCTGGGTTCAAGTAATTCTCCTGCCTCAGCCTCCCGGGTAGGTGGGGCTACAGGCACGTGCCACCACGCCCAGATAATTTCTGTATTTGCAGTAGAGACAGGGGTTTCACCATGTTGGCCAGGATGATCTTGATCTTCTGACCTCTTGATCTGCCCGCCTTGGCCTCCCAAAGTGCTGGGATTACAGGCATGAGCCACTGTTCCCAGCTAAGAATTTTTTAGGTTTCATTTTTGATTTTGGCAATTGGGAAAATTGAGAATTATACATGTATTACAAAATAAAGTTAACACTAGTAGAATTAAAAATAGGATAACAACTTTCAGAATGATTGTAGAACATAATTATTCTAATTTAAACTTAGCCATACTGCTAAATGAATAAACCCAATAGCTATATTTTACCCTCGAAAGATAATACTTTCCATATAACAAATCTTCCTAAATACACACAGATGGATCACTTGATAAAGCTCTATCAAATTTTTCTTTTCTTCCATATGCAAAGAGGCAGTGGATACAACTACATACTAACATATTAGTTGCTCATTATGTACCTGAATAAATAAGCAATTGCTCTATTATTTCTACTGTTATTCAAAGTTCTTGGCTAATGTAATGGTAAGAAGCTATTACTTTGTGAAGGAAAGAAAAAACTAACAGTTAATTGTATTAACCACTTACCCCCATGATTAATTGACTAGACAAATTTAAACAGCTGAGCTAGCCAGCAGATCAATGTAAAATACTTTCAATTTTTAATTTTAAGTGCTTCTAAGTTGAATAATGCAGAAAACAAATGGCCCAATTAAGTGAAATATATAAATATATAATGGAAAATGTCAGGAAAAAGGCTCAATGACAACTTCAAATGTCATTTTCAAATGTCATTTACCATCTGGATAAAGATCAGATTAACTGACCCTGAAATGTAAAAATAGAATTAGAACAGAAGCATCAAATAAATAATTATATTTCCATTCAAATTCATTCAAGCCTAAGATCTTCAAGATATAACTGAAATTTTAGCTGGAAAAATACTTTCCAATATGCAGTAAAGTTGCACATTATATTTACCCAAAAGTAATATCACAAGTATTTGAAAACAAAAGAACTGAGTAAATTATAATTTAAGAAGCTAAAGATGAGCTTCTATGACAGCAATCTTATCTTTCTAAAAACCTCTTCTCTTGTCCAAACATTTATTGGTAATTTTTATATGTATCACTGTGTGTGTGCGTGCGTGTGTCTGTGTGTGTGTGTATTAAATAGAAATATGGTTCTTAAATTCAGAGCATATTAAATTTAGCTGTGGAGTCAATAAAAACTAAAATGCAATCTAAATTATTTTGTGCTTGACCACTTTTGATCCAAGAACAGTCCTCTTTCTCTGCTACTGTGTTTCTTTGTAGGAAGCATATTATTCCAGCAGCAAGGTAGGGAGAGACATTTAACAGTACAAATCAGCATAGTCAGCCCCGATGTCCTGCTAATGAATGCAGTGGCAGGTAATGCAGCCAGATTATCTCCCTGTTCATCAAAACATTTGCAAATGTGAGCTAATGGTTCTTGAAGCAGTAAGGACTAAATACAGGCCTAGTGGAAGAGGCAATGGGCCAGATGGACGAAGTCAGCATGGCTTTATAATTAAGTAAGATTTAAAGGGGAATTTCAGATAGTCATAGACATTCATGAAAAAATGGAAAGCAAAAGCATTTCAAAGTTCTATGAAAAACGTTAGGGTCCTGGATAGCTCCAAAATTGTATTGTCATAGACTTCAAAATTATTCCTAAAAATTGTCTTAATTAGCTAACCTAGAGCTATGTGATAATAATAGCAATAACATCTGATATGGTACCTTACAATTTATAAAGCACTTTCACTCATTTTATCTTATGTTACCCTTGTGAATAGACTGGATAGGAAAAATATTTATTTTCCTTTAAAAGGTGATTAAATTGAGAGTCAGCTATTACGCGACTTATCTGAAGTAGCATAGCTATTACATTTGTAAAAAGTGAGATAGAATTGACAGACCTGAAAACATTTTTCTAGTCCTATGTTTCTAGCTTTTTTCTCCAAAGATTCCCTTTCTGTGAGACAAAATGGATTTTTCCCTACAGCCTTGGAAGTGTAGATCCATTTTCTGTGAGATAAAATGGATTTTTCCCTACAGCCTTGGAAGTCTCAGTGTTTACTCAAAACATTCTCTAATAGACCCTACAGCCTGAGAGAGGATTATAGATTCTAGGAGTACTGAGGTCCCTAAAGAGGGTAGGTTATTCGTGGGTCAGGAAGAACATGAGAGTGTCAGTGGAGGGGCAGCCTGAGTTCTTGTGGTGAAGCCATGCAGCACTGACTACTGGAGACCACTCATTGGAGGCAGACAGACTTAGTTGTAGGCCTGGCCTGCTAACGGCTGACATTAACCTCTCTGAGGCTGGGAGTTTTCATCTCTAAAATAAGGCTATTAACAACATAATTATACATAAACTATCTGGTTCAGTCAGTGGCATGTTATTAGCACTCAACACTGGTGGCTACTGAGCCACTGCAGCCCTGGGGTCATTTTCCATATCTCTCCAGCCAAATTAACTGCTAAATTGATTGTCTCAGACATTGAAGATATAAAGCAAATTCCAATGGATAGTCTTCGGGAATGACAGGATCTGCAGTCTTCTCTTACTCCTTAAACCCGAGTTTTACATTTTGTCACCAAAGCATAAAGCAGTTAAATTGCAGAGCTGATGCCCAAGATGTCAGAGTTGTCTTCTTGTTCTTGGGTTTCTGTCCTCATTCCCTTTCTCAAGAATCAAATGGGAACTTGTTTCAGAGAAGACCTGTTGTTTCTGGGGGATAACTGGAATTTAAGAGATGCATAGCAGAGGACTAGAAGTTTCTAGAAGGTAGCAAGATCTTGGGAGACCTCTATTTCTGGAAGTGGGGTGAGCCTGGAGTTACCTATCTACTTCCTTTTCATTGTGCTTGCATTGCACTAAGCACCATGGAAAGAGTCCTGGTTCACAGTCACTTTTTTTTCCTACAAAATTGGGCATGAAACACTTTGCCTAATTACCACTTATTCTCTTTTCAAAATTACTTATTGTTTATCAACTTTTTTTGCCCTGTTCTCTTCTGTTTTTTTGTGGACACAATTAATAACATGGACCCAGTCTTTAGTCTCAGGGAGTTTATAGTCAAATGCAGGAATAAAGTTATATATACATTAGGCAAGAAATAATTGTTGTACTATTAGAGAAGAAGGTGGTCTCATTGCTTATATGCTGGGTACTGAACTTGATGCTGGGGGTGCCACAGTGACCAACACAAGAGGGGCTCTTGTCCTCTTAGAAGTCACAGTCTGGTTGGTCTTGTGAGGACTTCATGAGAAGTATTTGGTATAGTGATGTGTATGTGCAGCTACAGTCGAAGTACAACCTGTATGAGGCTGTCTTTCCTATTAGAAAATAATTAACTTGTGGGCAAGGAATACACACCTGGTGACATTATCTGTTATCCCTCATACATATAATATATCAGCTTCATAAATATTTACTAAGTGAAAGTCAGATCCAAGTTTATATGTTTTTAGTTTTATGTAAAAGGCTGAGACAGAAATAAGATGTTATTTCTGCCACTACTTGGAGCAAGGCCATTCACAGGCAGCCAAGGGTGGTCACGGTAGAAGGGAGTGGTGAAGAAGAGTGTCATTTATTACCGCCCCAAAGCCTGAAAGCACCTCATGGACTACTTGAGTTACATCTGTGCCCTGAGAATCTCTTAACGAAGGGATTGAGGTTGTTTAATTGGGGTCTTTTCTGCATGAGTTTGATGTCCGTCACACATACAAAGGCCACGTAACCTCAAAAAAAATTTTACTATGCTCTTGGAAATATAAAGACTTGCAACTTCAAAAAACATCAGAGAAGTCATGGGGAATAAAAATAAACTTCAATAATAACAACATACAAACATTTGGATATTTAACTGAGGGTCAGTGCTCATTAACTCAATAGCCACACCCTGTGGTAAGAGCCTGGCAGCCTTCCAGGGGTAGGGAGCAGGGGCAGATTTCATCTTAAGAATTGTATGGTTAAAAACCCCACTTTGAGACTTTCTGCAGAAATTAGAATGTTTAGGTGCCATCATTAAACACATTGGTTTATTTACTGGAATAGATGATGAATTCTTTGGTTACCACATTGTCTTTGTAGCTTCCAAGGGTGTAGAGCTAAGGCCACATCAAAGGGCATGGCTGGATTATTAGGGAGGTTCAACTTGTACTCATCCCCACATATCACATCTTCAGTTGTAATTTCTATAGCACTAACACAGGCCCTGAATGCTGATTAGCAACAGAGAGATAATTGTAGGTCTTACTTCTTGTGTTGAAAATAGAATCAACCTAAATGCCTATCAATCAATTATAGACTGGATAAAGAAAATGTGGTACATATACACCATGGAATACTATGCAGCCATAAAAAGAAAGAGATCACATTCTTTTCATGGATATGACTGGAGTTGGAGGCCATTATTCTTAGCAAACTAATGCAGGAACAGAAAACCAAATACTGGTTGTTCTCACTTACAATGATGAGAATACCTGGACACATTGAGGGGAACAACACTCACTGGGGCCTTTCAGAGGATGGAAAGTGGGAGGAGGGAGAGGATCCGGAAAAATAACTCAAGGGCACTCGGCTTAATACAGGGGTGCTGAAATAATCTGTACAACAAACCCCCATGACACATGCTTACCTATGTAACAAACTTGCACTTGTACCCCTAAACATAAAATAAAAGTAAAAACCCAAGACGCATATTCCTTCAATGTCTATTTTTATCAACTAAAAAATGTATATCTGGAAAAAAAAAACTTTCGGTAGGGACCGTCAGTAGGTGCAAACTTGGAGTTTAATGTGATGCTTTGCCACCTATATCTTTATATCCTTTGTGTTATCTACCCGGCCACATTACACCAGGCATTCAAGAAATACCTATTGACTGACTATATGAAACAATAATTATAGTATTTAAATAATAGTAATGACACTGAATTTTATACCTGACTATGAAACTTTCAGGGAGAACAGAGATGGTTAACTGACAAAGTAGAAAATGATATCTTTATAGGAAGCTTTGAGAGCACTTGGTTTAATTTCTGCATTTATATATTAAAAAACTGAGGCCTATAAATTTTAATTTATTTACTCAAAGTCATAGGCAATGACAGATAAGGTCTCAAAACTAGCTTCTAGACTCCATGATAAATGTACTTTCTTTTTTTTTTTTTTTTCTGAGACGGAGTTTCACTCTTGTTACCCAGGCTGGAGTGCAATGGCGCGATCTTGGCTCACCGCAACCTCTGCCTCCTGGGTTCAGGCAATTCTCCTGCCTCAGCCTCCTGAGTAGCTGGGACTACAGGCACGCGCCACCATGCCCAGCTAATTTTTTGTAGTTTTAGTAGAGACGGGGTTTCACCATGTTGACCAGGATGGTCTTGATCTCTTGACCTTGTGATCCACCCGCCTTGGCCTCCCAAAGTGCTGGGATTACAGGCTTGAGCCACCGCGCCCGGCTTAAATGTACTTTCTAACAATCACACTCAAATTCACAGCTAATCAAAAAATGACAATTTTATTTTCTGTAAAATTTTAACTTATAGTTTGTTGATTCTATAGAAAAGACCTGTCAAGTATTTAGAAAGCTCATTTATCCATGATGGTTGCCATGTAAGGTCTGTGTATAACTGCAACACTTTGTTGTACTAGATTGATTTTCCTCATGATTGTCCCAGAGGCTTCACATAAAACTCAGTGTTGCTTCTGTATCTGGTCACAGCTAGGAAAGAATTTCTTTCAATATTTTGTCCCCAGCCTTGAGTCATACTAAACTAAGGACTGTTTCATAACAATTTACATCCTTTGGATTAAGTTTTTCTTCATCTTCCCAGCATTTTTACCTAATTTTTAAACCTGTTTCAATAGTTTTACGGTTTTATTGTGAACCATTTCAAATCCTCTTTTAAGGTAGGTTGGATACAGAAGTCAGAGAAGTAAACCACACTTTAATAACTATATGAGTAATGCACATCTATGGACATACTTAACATGGGTAAATTGCTAATCTCGCAGGGGTAAGTCCCTCAAAGTTCAGCCTGGAACCCTTGGACCAAGTTAAGCTGGCCTCTAACAGTTCAGGGTTGGAGACTTAACTCATAAATATGCTTCATCAGCAAAGGCAACAAAAATGTAAATACACATGTATTAAACAATGTTTATGAAGCAAATATCAAAATCAATAAATATTTTACATGGCAAACATCAAAATCAATAGATATTTTAGATGGGAACTAGAAATGTACTCAGTAGGAGATGCTTAATCAGGTAAAAACCTGTATTTGTTCAGCACTTTACAGTTTCAGGAATATGAAGTGCAAAATTTCAGCCAAGAAAGAAACTGGAATCTGATCAACAATGTGGGGGTGTGTAATGCTGTCCTGTATTTTTATGTGAATAACAAGAAATTTGAAGTTCATAATAAAAAGCTCAATATATTGCACAAAAAAATCTGCCAGTTTCTGATCTGTGTACTACTTTGCTTCTGATGGGGGCTTGGCATCTGGGTAAAAGAGTTGTTTACATTCGACTGAATATTAAAGATCATTTCAGAGTGCATGCAACTGTATATCTAATTTCACTTAAAAATCCAATAAGGTTCATAATTCCTAAATAAATAAATCTTTAAAAATGCATTCATAACATATGGTGACTTCCTGGAAGGCAAGCTTTTCTGTGCTTACCTGACACTCTTCCTTATTTTTAATTTAGTCTCATTCCTGCCTATGTTATTCAACAAACTATTGGCTCTGAGAAGATATGACTAAAATTATAGTGTTTAATTGATGCATCTAAATATATTTATGGCCATTTCACTTAAAAATATCAATTACTACCGTTTTACTTTAAAATGTTAAGTAAACTACCAAAGCCAAGGGAAAATATTTGTAAGAAATGCCCCATTAAACTGTCTCTTGAGTTGCTTCTTCACTGATTTGTCACTCAACATTTCTTTTTCACATTTTATTATTTAGGTAAACATGCCCTGTTAGAACCAAGTGCAGTTATGATCAGTTCTTTATTTTATATAAGAAAATAAATAGATAATTGTAAATATGTAATACAAGAATTTGCCTATTAAAGTGTTCCATTTGAAGGGAATCTGGGTATATAAATATACTCTCAAGGGACTCTAAAATACAAAAAAAAAAAAAAAAAACCAGAGATGCTGTTAAAATTTATAGTACTAATTATTTTTGCATTCTAGAATGAAAGTTCATTGTAATAGATAGGACCTAATATGCTAAGTGCACAAAAAATAAAAGTCCCAAGATAGATGGTGCTATTTCAGTAGGCCAGTTAAGACTGGAAAAGTTAAGAAAATTATTGTCTTTTAAGAATCTTGCGTATCAGTGAGGTATGAGACAATATAAAGAGTACAGATTCTGAAAAGAAAAAAGATCTGATAAACAGTTATCATCATCATCATCTTACTCTTTCTTTTCTTTGTTCCTCTGTTGGTAAATTCTTTGCTCAAATGTCTGTTATCAACACTTCATCAAGCACCAGACCTTAAAAGTGACATGAGATGACCCCTCTTCTCTTGAGGATTACAGGGAGTTTCAAAGCTTTAAAAATAAAGTTCACTGCTAAAGCAGCAGAACCACATGACAGATGGTGATCCTCAATTTAACTGGAACAAATCACCCCTCACAGAGAATGCATTGTCTAGACCTTCCTCCACAACTGCACTTTATCCTATTTGTGCATGAACCCATTCTGGCATTCAAAGACCTAGTTGTTGTTTGCATAAAATAACTAACAAAAACCTCTGTCTCTTTGATCATTTGCAATGTTGAAAGATAGAATGCCATTTTCTACAGGTTACAGAAAGGTAAAGGCATTCTTCTACAGCAAGAAAACATACTGTTAGTGGCAATGAATGTTTTATAAGTGGGATGAAAATGCTATTAAGATTCAAGGGCAGCATTCGAAGAGGTTCCTCTTGTTTGCCTTTGGTGAAATATCAACCATTTCAATACAAGCAATGAGATGCAGTAGATGCAGCTACTTTCTTCCATCGTGCCTCTACTCAATTCTTCTTACTTCCAGGTGCCTACTCCATCCTCTCAGGACGAGAAGATAGGCAGATATGAGGAGGTGCATAAGACCGTGTGCAGCCACCAATCCTGAGACCAATTGATCAATACTCTTGAAGCTAGTTAAATTCTTAGTAAACAGTTCCAAATTCTAGCAAATGGTTTATTGGTCTCAGTGGTGCTGTTCAACATCTATATGACTCCATATAAAGATCTAAAATCTTGGAATTAGAGGACTGCTTCTCTTGAGTATATTCTATTTAATATTTTACGATTTTACTCTATAACTAGTGTCTTTTCTCTTCACGGAGAGCTTGGCCTCGTTCTACTTTTCTCCTTTAAAACAATGGCACAAAGGGATGACAATTCATCACTTAACAAGTTAACCAAGTTGGTTAACACCCACCAAGGGCTTGAATATGTTTTCATTTTGCAACCAATGAAGCAGATGGTTAACTGAAGTTGTGGCAAGTCATCCAAGGGGAAACTTACAACTCTTATCCACAGAGTAAGCCAGTTATTACTGCAGCTCAGTTTTAATATTTTTCTTCTTAGAGGATCATAAAATCACTATTGCAAAAATCTTATCTGAATGAAACATTTCTGATTTCTAAACATATTGTTAAACTACTTTTTCTACTTCTGACATTTTTCTGAACACTATGAAAGACAACCTCAAATGAATAATTATAGAGCACTGCTACCAGAATTTATTTTGTTTGCCTTTATTACATTTAGTATCCTCCAAATCTTTATCTTCCACTCTCTCCCTTCCTCTATTTTTCTGTTTCTATTCCCCATCACCTTCCATATTCTCAAACCATGAATGCCATTTTCCTAATAAAGGGTTACTTTAAAGGCTGATATTCTGCATATAAGCTCCTATATTATTTTTACTTTTATTGTTGTATTCCTTAATCAGGCATTAGCATTTGTTTTTTTATAACTCCAAGGAGAATTAAATTGCCTCTTTGGTATGAACATATCTACCCACACTGCTTGGTGCTGGAACAGCATTTTCCCAACCCAGAATTAGAGCCCTGAAGGAGGAAATAGTCACAGGAAAGTGTGTGAACAAGACTCAAGGAAGTGCGTCTTTACAATCTCCTGAGGACATTCCCAAGTTCTACCCCTTCCTCCTAGTGGCCAGATTATTTTGGCTTTTATTATAAGATGGGAGAGGTCCCACCATTCTGGCTAATGGATAGACAGTCTATGAATATTTCCCCCTTTAATGGATGTACAATGAAAATCAGAAAGCTTTTATGCCATTCTTAAGTACAGTTTTTAGATAACCACCTGAAACATTCACATGACACCAAATTACAAGGCATTTCTTTTTTTATCTCTGGTAATCAAGCGAAGTTTGTTTGTACTTTAATGTTTTAAATTGTATAAACAAGGAATATGAGAGAACACAAGTAATTTATGAACAGGAAATGGAGCCTATGAGACCGACAATCAACTCTTTGCTTGCTCATAGGAAGCTATTAGATTGTTGCTGCTGTGGGCTGAATTCTGTTCTCTCCTTCTTTCTGTCCTCCCTGTCAAATTCACATATTGAAGTCCTAACCCCTAGTTGCTCAGGATGTAATCTTATTTGGAGATAGGGTCTTTACAGAGGTAATCAAATTAAAATGAGGGCCAGGCATGTTGGCTCACACCTGTAATCCCAGTTCTTAGGCAGAGATGGGAGAATAGCTTGAGCCCAGGCAGGTCGAATGAGGTCCTTAGGGTAACCCTAATCTAATATCACTGGTATCCTTATAAGAAGGGGGAGTTTGGAAACATGCAGCTACAGGGAGAATGCCATGTGAACATGAAGATGGTCATCTACAAGCCAAAGAGGGAGGCCTGGAACAGATCCTGCCTTCACAGACCTCAGAAAGAACCAGCCTACCATCACCTTGATTCCAGACTTCTAGATTCCAGAACTGTGAGACAATGTATTTTTTTGCTGTTTAAGCCACCCAGTTTTCGGTATTTTGTTACAGCAATCCTAGAGAACTAATACAGCTACCTATTACTTTTTTTTTTCTCTAAATGAAAGTCAATTTCTGACACATCTTCGACTGTACATTGCTGAAGAAATATATACTTATATCTATATTAATTTCATATTTGAGCTCTTAACTTTAGGAACTTTAGGAAAAAAAATCTCTGCCATTCCTTAAATGGCGATGCCCTGAATTTCATGAGAAAAGTCTTATATACTATCAAAGGTGTCGAGAATCGTCAAAAATGACCTTTACAGTTTAGAACTGGATAAAAGTAGACAAGAAGTTACAGGACTTTTAAAGTCACCCAGTTACAGGTGAAAATAGATCACACTGCTCCCAGTCTCTATGTTTTTCTACTATAGCACAGAGCAACTCCTGGCAGTAGCCAAGGATTTCATATCATTAAAATAATTTTTTACTATTTCATCATGTTAAAAAATAGTTTAAAGTCAGGATAATATAAGTAAACAGACCACAAAAAATAGTTTACTCCACTGAAGCTGTATTCTGCAAAGTCCTAACACATATTCTTAGTCAGACTGTTGACATGTTCACTATTATATGGTAGATATATTTTTGTACCATTTTGAGATAAGCACAACAATGACAGGTGAGTCAATACCTCAGTTAGTCTGTGGAACAATTAGGATTTTCTTTAGAATTCTGCTTATCCAAGCAGAGGAAATTGTTCACAAGGCAACTTGTGTGTTTGCTAATTCTCAATGGTACTTTTCACAAGTTGCATTGTACATGTGCAGGTAGCTATCAAAGAAAAGTATAATTTAATTCTAATTAAATTGCTATTTATCTTAAAGTGAATCATTTCCTGATAGATGTTTCTGTCTCTTTACTCCTCCATTTCTTTATCCTGATTCTGTTCTTTGAGAATACTCACGATATATGTGTTTGGAATCTTCAAATAGCTAACATGATGGAGAACTTTGATTCTTCTTCCCTAAAGGGTAGAACTAAGATGACCTGGCTAATGTTACAATGTAAATATATCCAATGTAAAAAAAAAAATAAAAATAAAAATCTTTAAACAGAGCTGTGATATGATATAATTAACTACTCTGAAACATGTTCAGGGATAGTCACTGGTGATATTCTAAGCATTAGACCATTGTGGGAAGGGGTGGCTTAGCTGTAGAGAGAATTCAAGTAATGACTGAATTAGACCAAATGGACCTTATAGTCTTTTCCATTCTAAAAATTCATGGTTCTATGAACTCAATAGTAATCTCATGGGGCTAATTATTCCCCTCAACAATCACAAGGCTCATTCCTTCACACTCTTGACACCCTTTGCATTTAGTATGCTGTGTAATTTATTTAATTAACGTACATTTAGAAGACACAGAGATGAAACACAGAGATCAAAGTTCATCACACATGTTAAGTTAGATACAGTGTTTAGGTCAGAATCTCATTTGTTGTTACTCAGTTATTAGTATGAAATCATGTATTTTTACTATTTGAGTGAGAGTAAAAAATTGTCCTGCCATCATAAAAGAAATTTTTAATAGTCATATTAGTCCTTGGGATTCTTTTCTAAATGACTACAAATACATAGTACACCATGAAATAATCAAATACTAACCTCTTTCATTTTTTCCAGTTCATTCTGTAAAGCCTGCTTTGCAATTTCAACTTCTATGAGCTGTTGCCTCAGTTTCTCATTTTCATCTTCTGTTGTTGTTCTCTTTTCTTCCACATTTTCTAATTCATGGTGAAGTCTCACAGATACATCCTTTGCAACCTGAATTAAGGTGTTTGAAACAATAAAATACAATTAATGACAATATAATGAGGGCTAAAATTTTATTCCTATTCAAAGCATTAAGATCCAATGTTTATGTGATGTTTACCATGTTCAAGGCATTACTCCACAAACTATACATATAAGCCATTCACATATATCTATCATTTAACCCTACAAAAATCCTATGAGATAGGTAAGATTATTACTGCTATTTTGTAGATGAGGACACAGTCTCAGAGAGGTCAAGGTCACACAGCTAACAAGTAGACACTGCCAGGCTAAGAAGCCTGGCAATCTGGCTCTAAATTTTGTTCCCTTAACTTCTGCACTACCCTGTGGTAACAAATGTTCTATTGCATTTTATCACATGTAAAGAAATTTCACAAATGTCCTTTACTTCAACAAAACAATGAGGTAGATGTTTCCATTATAATCTATGTTAAAGAATGAAAAAATTGAAGTTTTTACAATAGTGGGTTGGGGTTGAATTTCACTCTTATAACTAGAATTCCATTTGCTTAATTTTAGGAATCATTTTAGTACTTGAGATTATTATTTTTTGAATGACTGTGCATTTTTGCTTCATGTTTTGAGATTATCCTGGAAATTCTAGGGTTTGAAAGAAAAGTGGAGCAGTATAGTGTAGAGGCTTAGGACACAGGTTGTGATTTTGGACTGGGTGGACAGTGAGCCTGGCACCTATTTGTTTTCCAGGCCTGGGCACTTAACCTCTGTAAAACGTGTAGCTTCTGCACCTGTAAAATTGTGACTTAACAATCCCTACATTATAGGATTTTTTTTCCTTGATAATTAAATGAATTAATAATGTATGTAACAATGTTTGCCACAGTGCTTTTTTTCCTTAACATTTGTTGACTGTTTAAACACTCAACAAATGTTAAGAAAAAAAGGAATACGATGTCTTTCATAAAATGTTTACACAGTTTTCTTTAAAACAAAGAATAATTACACGTGATTTTTAAATCCTGATGAAGTTAATACAATGAACAGTGTATTTATTTGGTTGTGGAAGGAGATTAGGTTAATACCTAGTTTGCATTATCGATGACTCTGCCTACAGTCAAACTGGAGACCACACCTGTCTAGAAAATGCACTTCAAGGTTGAGGTTTTTCCTCTAGAAGAAATTCTGAAGGAGCAACGTTACTTTAAAAAATGAGATTCTTTCATTTACTTCACACCAAACAGGCAGTTTCCCAGCGCCCCCACTCCCACCACCTCCCCCACGGAGTTACCTAAGCGGCAAGTGCAGAAAGGAAGAAGTCCTGAAAGAAGGAGGTGGGGTGGACACTTGCTGAAAGAAATCTTAAGTCTAGTGTTTTCCCAGTGCAGTTCCTATTGTGGGTTTCAACTTCCCCAGAGGAGTCCTTTTAGCGCGGCTCCTGAGTGCCGGATTCCACCGGCCTTCTCTCAGAAGACATACTGAAAGCCAGATCAAAGGCTAGAGCCTGCGCTCTGCCACGCCCTTGCTTCTGCCCAGAAGGGAGGCTTCTTGAGGAGCCACCGTTGCTCCCAGGAGAGCACACTTAGCTCGTCTGCTGCCAGGCCCTCCACACACACTGCACTCTTTAGACCCATCTGCCAGTTCTCTCCCTTCCAAGACCCTAGTATTTTGTGGTTAGCACTAAGAAACTGTCCCTTAGGCTCCTTGCCCGATGCCACCGAAGACCTCTCAGCCTAAAGAGCACTTGGCCAAAGTCCCCACCCGCCGCCCCTGCCGCGCGCCAACGAGCCCCCGCGCCGCAGACCTTGAGGTCCTGCTCCAGGCTGCGCAACAGCTCGCCGTCGATTTCCCCAGTCTGGGCGTAGCGGAGCCTTTTGCGCTCGGCTTTGCGGAGGCGGTACTGCAGGATCCGGCAGTTTTTGTTGGCTCTCTCCAACTCGTGGCGCATTTCCTGCAGTTGACAAGCATCCTCCTCGAAGAAAGTGTCCCTCATCTCGTCCATCTCGGTTCTCAGCTCATCGATCTCGTTCTGAGGCGGTGACAGGCCGCGAGTCAAAATCAGCCTCGCTTCTAGCCCTTCCGACACACACCGTGCACACCCCATTCCAATTCCAAATTCTCAGCTTTAATTGCCCCCTCTCCACGAGACAGGAGTGACGAGCTGAGTGTAAAAGAGGAAACTAGAATAAAAGGCCGACTTTAGGCCTTCTCTCGTTCTCTTACTCTACCTCTCTCCAGGAAAAAGTGTGGCGAACCATTATAATAGGAGAAACGGAGGCCCGGATTTGAATTTAAATGAAAACCTCGCGTTACTGAGAAGCAGATTCCGTTTCAAATTTGGACAAGGCCTAGGAAACCCCCTCCCTCCTTTGCTGTTCTCTTCCCTCTTCAAGGCTCCCTAACAGGTTAGCAGCCTCTCACCCCCGCCGGGACACGCCCTAATCCTCCCAGGCCTACTCTTCCCATCCCCCAGCCGGGTCCCCCTACCCTCCTCACCTTGAGAGTCTCGTTTTCCTCTCGCAGCTTCTCCATCTCCTCCTGCATTTCTTCCTGCTCTTGGAGCTGCTGCGGGTGCGGCTGCGACGAAGGGGGCGCTGCCGCCTGCATGCCCCCGCCGCTAGCGCTGCCCTCTGCGCTCTGCTGGGGGCCCTCCGCCGCCGCCGCCATTGGGGAGGCGGAGGGGACGGCCAGGGTCTCGCAAATGGCAGGGGCGCCAGAGACCGGAGAGCTGCGACTACTACTGCCGCCGCCGTTCTTAGTGTGCATCTGAGCCGCGGCCGCCGCCGCTGCCGCCCGCTCCTTCTTGAGATGGAACTGGATGAGCTCAGACTGCAGACATCCCTCCTTCCAGTAGCTCCCTCCACCACCGCTGCAGCCCCCCGCAACACCGCTTCCGGAGTTTCTGCTGCCGGGTCCTGGGGTTTTGCCCGCAGAAGAGGAGGATGGCGAAGGGAAGGCCCCCTCCCCGCCACTGCCGCCCCTCTGCTGAGCGCGTACGCCTTTCCCTCGCCAGCCCCTGGGCGGCGGCGGCTGCGGAGCGCCCCCCTCCCTTTCCCCGGAGCCGCCGCCGGCTCCTCCTCCTTCCCCGCCCCCTCCTCCCCCTTCCCCGAGCGGAGGGGGTTCCCCTAGTTTCGAGGGCACGGACTCTAGCTCCCGAGGCGGCTCCTCGGGCGGTCCGGTCCTCCTGCCGCCCAAAGCTGCCAGGGTCGCGGCGGGGGCCGCTTCAGCACCAGCCAACGGCTGGACAGCTCCTGGAGCGGCCCCTTTGGGCGCCAGGGGCGTCGCCTTCTCGGCCCCGCCTCCGCCTCCTCGGGCGCCGGCGGGCGGCCCTGTGCGGCTCCCTGTCTTGTTACCCTGCTGTTGCTGCTGCTGCAGCTGCTGCTGCCGAACAGAATTGAGTTTAGTGCCGGCCCCCACTGGGGACCGGGTGCCCGCGGTTGTCTGTCGCAGCGAATTGTCCCTTGGTCTAGCGGGTGACTGAGCTCGCTGCTGCTTTCTGCTGCTGCCCTCCGGATGCAGACGAGCCTCAGTGGCTGCAGCGGCGGGAGAAGCTGCTGCTGTGGCAGGGGCAGCGCCCCCGGTCGGTGGCTGACTCATGGCTGTCTAGGAAGAACCTACCAGATGCGATTTGGAATAGCCCATTACTAGAGCATCCTCTTCCCTCTTCACCGCCGCCAATCTTCCTTCCCTGAGCTGGGACAGAAAGAAAAGAAGAGAAGAACACAACATGTCTGCTTTGTTGCAAAGCAAAGGGTGACATTGCTCTACAAGAGAAGCCCCAGAAAATGTTGAGATTTGGAAGGCACTTAATAGAAGCTTTGACTTTAGGAATAGGATTCAGGGCTGTCTTTAGGAATAGGATGCAGCGCTGTCAGTTCTCATTTTGCCCAGGGGGGCGCTGTCTCCATCTCACTTCACCTCAGCAAAATGACGAATCTGAAAGCAGCTGAACCTTACACATTCATGGTAGCAGGTTTTGAAAAGGGTGAGAGATACAGAGTCAGACAGCAATCAATGGGAAGGGAGATATAAAAGAAAAGAGGATAAAGTCGAAAAGAAGTTTCAGAAAGGAAAGATATCCATATATTAGGGTTGTAAAATCCGTGCTTTTACGACTTTGGCTTTCCTCACCATCAAATCTGTATGTAAAGCCTAGTTTAGTGCAGAAAGTTTCCATTTAATTAATATTCCCAAGTTCAATTAGAGGAAAAGGGTTATGATGTAGTGCTCCTAGAGAAAACTTTCTATGGATAAATGACACTTTCCCCAAGCAGCTCCAACCCCTAATATTGTTTTTGGGGAAATGCACCCAATTTCCTTTATAATAGAACTAAAATAAAATATAAATAATGGCTTTAAATTAGTCTCAGTTTCCCAAGAAAATAGCAGCATTAAGAATTGTCTATATGGGTTAGTTATTAGCAACCCCAAAAAGTACTTTCTCTCCTTTGGGAAATAATTTTTAAAATACATTTTGAAAAGGTGATGGTCAGTTCTGCAGTTTCTCAAGTTTCTGGTGATGAATTTTCCTAAGCTTATCCAATTTTGTAGTCCTTATGAATCGCTTTAGTTTTAAGTGTAATTGCTAGATAGAAAATATTTTCATTCTTACCCATCTTCTTACATTGCATATCATAGGCAAAGTTGCACTTTTTAAAGTGCCCATTCCCTCCTATGTAGCCAAATTCTGAAACGGAACCCAGAAGCCTGGCCCATCTTCCCTCATGGTGGTAAGATCAATTTCCAGCGTGTATATTTCCAAGATAAATCCATCACTAGCTTCATTAATCTGGAAAACAGCAAGCTACTGCCTTGCGGGTTCTTCTCCCTAGTGATCCAGGCAGCTAGTCAATTAGTTGCCTTTTCCTTAAAATTATTTCTGTCTAAACCGCTGAAAGGGGCATGACTAGGCATAAGTTGCTGCTTTAAAAATATTTGTCCTATACAGAGAGGAGGTTACTTTACTGCCAGTTATTTTACTTGCATTATTCTTGTTAACACCTCCTTTTAGCATCAGAACTTAGCATGCAGTAATTCCTCATTTTATAAGGAATATTACTGGAGGATTCTTAATCCACCTCCCTTTCTGTTCCTGGCATCTCCTTCCAACTCACTTTGAAATATAACGGTGAACAAAGAAGATATTGGGGGAAAAATTTGCCCATCAACTTAGCTTCTACATCTTCTCTTTCAGCCACAATACTGCTAGAATGTCTGGCCTAGTTTATCATCATGGGTGACACTAACATGGGCTATCTAACTAACTTATATTGCCAATGCAAATTTATTTTTGTTTTTAATCAGGCATAATAATTCCAAAGCTGAGAAGGCAATGTCTAAACTCAGCTCCCAGACAGCATTAACCCAGGAGAAAGCTTGCGTTCCAGTATCTGGGCTCCACAATCAAATATATCTGGCTGCTGTTACGTGGTTCCCACAAAGTGACAAGATGCTGCATCTCTTCAAGGCTTTCCCGGTGAAAATTGCCACCCAACCAACCCCGGTACGGCTTAGACCAACACTTTTAATCTCAAGTTTTATCCTCCTGCTAGCCCACCCCATCTTTCATCCCCAACCCTTTAGAAATACAGAACTTGCTCACTTCTCAGCAAAGGCGAGGTTTCCAAGTAGTTGATGCAAATCAACAGCACTTTCCTTCTGATATTCCGGAGATGTCAGGGTTTACTATTGTGCCTTTCTGCGCCGAGGAAAGTTCAACTTCGTATTATTGTATGCGACTTTGGGCTTGCTCACCCCAGCTCCACACCCACTCGATTTTTCCAAACAATGGCGGTAACGTCAAGATTCAGCTGTCCCCAGAGCGGGTGACTTCCCGGAGGTCCGCGGCTGGGCTGGAGCTGCGGTTCTCAGCAGGCTAACACGAGAGGTACCAAGCTGAGCCAGACGCTCCCTAGGAAGTGCAGAGATATTCATGAGCTGACCTCACCGGACTGGGCAGGGGAGAGGGCGGGATTGCATGGGAAGACAGGGTAGAAGTAACCGAAGAGAGGTTACTTTCAAGAGGAAAGAGAAGAAGACGGGGGCGGGGGCGGGGGTGGGGAGTGGCAGAATAAAGAGACAAAAAAGGCCAGAGCCACGCCCGAGATGGAAGATTGGCAGCAGCGCTCAAAGTCCTGGCCTATTCTTTCATCTTGTACTTCGCAGAGGATTCCAAAACCGCTTGAACACGGATGCACTGGTTTCCTGCAAAGCTTTGTCCTGGGTTCGGTCAATCTCCATCAATTATTTACTTGAGCTCCTTTTCCAAGGAGGCGGACTGGAACAGCCTTCCGGGCGTGACTGACGTCTCCTGGTGCAGCTGCGAGGCGCGGGCGGGCGGCTGCTGGGAGTTCTCTTTGTTCACTCACTTTAATTCTCAGTCGAGCTCTCCACGCGGTGCTCCCTCCCCACCCCCAGCCCGGGCGGAGTCATCAGATGTCGTTTCCACGAATAGATAATGGTTGCCATGGTGGGACCCACCGTCCCACAGACAAAGGGTTTTTGCGAAGCTAAGACTAATTTAGTGCAAACCGAAATAAATATCCGCCCACAGAGATCCTTTACAGAGGGGTTTGCCCTCAGTACATTTTCCTGTTTCCTACTGAGTGCCAGTTTCCACCGTGAAAATAAAATCGTTACGGTAGTGCATGGGAACAATAACAGAAACCAGGAAGAATGTACTATATCAGCCTAAAAGGGAATTTATTTAAAAAGAGGAATTCAGAACATACATGTCTTTACAATTTATACTAACCCATACTGTTTCACAGTAATACTATTTTTAAAATTTAAGTAGAAATTTATCTTTTTCTTTTCAGTTTCTTCTTGTGGGGGGCATGGGAGTCTCCCTTCTACCTCTAAGAATTCCTTTGTGAGCTTGAGTATGGGAATAAAAGTAAGCACTGCTTTTGAAAAGGCATTTTAAAATTTAATTTGTCTTACATTTATCTGATGGTTTTGCAAGTAAAAAGGAAGACGATATCTTGAAATAATATTCTGTGCTAACATGAATTTTAGTTTAAGAGATTGAATTTCCCAAGTGATGATCTTGCATTAAAAGTGAAATAACAATTTAGGAGTAGTTTGCATACAAGCAATTATTACAGCAAAATAAAAACATGCTCAAGCTCTGGTCATTATTATCTTTAGACACATATAAAACAAATATGGTATCACGACAAAATCATTCATGTTCCCAAATAGATATTAAAGACAATTTTGAGCCGGGTACTGTCCAAGGTGCTGGGACTGCAAAGCTGAATTAAGAAATATTCCCTGTGCTGGGGACACTCAAGCATACTGGTGAAAACTGAGATAATTTCCTCATTTCCTTTCAAATACATTTGGGAAAAGGAAAAGTGACATCTGTGACATTTACAATAAAAAGCTCACACCTCGACTAACATACCAAAAATAAAGGAGGAAAGGAAAAAAAAGCAAGTGAAAATGTATATCAAGATGCACAGGTCTCATCCAATCAAAATGTATAAAGAAGATAAAAATATTTTTCAGCTCAATCTTTACCAATAAAATATTGATATTGTAAACATAATCTAAGGACACAAAATATATATAGTCCTGCTTCTGTAAGAATTCTTACTCTGCTTGAGCATCTATGTTTTTTTCCCCTAAAGAGGGATTATTTATTTCAGTGCAAACAGTAACTTTAAGAAGTAAAATAAATATAAAAAATGGATTATGTATCCTTAAATCAAACATCGTGTCTAAATGTTTCATTTTATAATTTAGTATTATGCAGTTTCAAGGTTGAAAACTGTGATAATACAGAATAAATATAAGCCATATTTAACATGCTTGTTTACTCATAAGTATGCCATAAGAAATCTTCTGAATCAGAAATTTTTCTAATTTATTCCTTTATTTTCTGATTAAAATTATATTGCTTCAATTAAACAAAACCTAAAGATGATTATTCAAATGCTTTTCCAGGATTTAGAAAGACTTCAGCATTATTTTTACTGTGTTTCAGAAACAGACAGGCCAACCAGCTTTCTAATGTCTGCTTATAATAATGAGTTATCCACTTCATAGTACAGCAAAATGTGGATCTTTGATCAAGGAAGGAAGGCTAAACTCTCAACTCGGAAGAAATACATAGTTTAAAATTTCCATCCTTCTATTCTCACGAATTTACATCACAATATCTAAATTAATATAGCTTTATTTTTGCAAGGCCCTTTCATTTTGTGTGCTCAAAACAAAGTGTGTGAAGTAGATACTATTTTCTTCACTAAAACATGGAATATCTGAGTTTCAGAGATGTTAAGTGACTTCCTCTAGTTAAATTTCATAATCACAACTTAAACTTGGTCCCTCTTCTCCATTAATTGTGCTTACTATATTGGTCTCAGGTGCCTCACCTCTTTTTCATATTGTAATGTAAAACTCTACATCTCTAAGCCTGATTTTGCACCTGTATCCTAGTTCAGTCTTTTCACTGATGTATAGAATACCTACATTTGGATATAACACTATCACCTCAAACTCATACAAATTTTTTTTCCAATTCTCATCTATTTCTATTTATCTTTTAGTAAAGGAAAACAATACATTCTATATTTATTTTTCTTTTAGTAAAACTATCATTTGATACACTTTCCCACTAAACATGCTTTTATTCATTACTTTGTCTTTTCCCTTTACTTCTATAATCATATTTTCTTTCAAAATATTTTTTGTTCATTACTTCCTTTTTATCTCCTTTGCAATCAACTACCAAAATGCAGACCCTCAGAATTCTAGTTTAGACTGTTACAAATGCTTCCTGCATAAATGATAGATTTTTTCTGTCAGATCCAAACTGCTTAATGCTGTCTGTTTACACCTTTATTAAACAGCACTTTCCTCATGTCATTTTGTTTACAGTCATGTCTACATTGTTACATCATATCCAAACTCTTCTTTCTAGACTGCAAGGAAGTGTACTGTCCTCATTCAATATTAAGATGTACTTTCTAATACCTCACTACAGATGGTCCCTGTCCTAGTCAGACTTATTGTCTCTTTTTCCCATTAACATGTAGGCTCATTGTGCTTCTGTACCTTTCCTCTTTCAAGTCCCCATACTTGGCATTTCCTTCTTCCTCTCTAGCCCCAAATCTGCTCATATTTTCAGGTTCAGCTTAAATTTCAAATCTTTCTGTCTCATGAACTTAGGCAAGTTGTTTAAACTTTCTGAGCCCCATTTTTTTTCACTTAGTAATTCACCTGTTTATTCATACATGTATGATATATTGTTGACTTTTAAAATTTTTTTTTATTTTTTCAGATGGAGTCTCGCTGTGTCGCCAGGCCAGAGTGCAGTGGCGTGATCTCGACTCACTGCAATCTCTGCCTTCCGTGTTCAAGAGATTCTTCTGCCTCAGCCTCCTGAGTAGTTGGGGCCATCATACCTAGCTAACTTTTTTTGTATTTTTAGTAGAGACAGAGTTTCACCACGTCGGCCTCGATCTTCTGACCTTGTGGTCTGCCTGCCTTGGCCTCTGAAAGTCCTGGGATTACAGGTTTAAGCCACCACGCCCGGCTGTTTTTTTTGTTATTAATAGTACCTAATGGCCAGGTGCAGTGGCTCACGCCTTTAATCCCAGGATTTTGGGAGGCTGAGGTGAGCGGATCAACTGAGGTCAGGAGTTTGAGACCAGCCTGACAAACATCGAGAAACCCTGTCTCTACTGAAAATATCAAATTAGCCGGGTGTGGTGGCACATGCCTGTAGTCTCAGCTACTCAAGAGGCTGAGGCAGGAGAATCGCTTGAACCCAGGAGGTGGAGGTTCTGGTGAGCTGAGATCACACCAATGAACTCCATCCTTGGCTATAAGACCGAAACTCCATCTCAGAAAAAGAAAGTACCCAATTTATATGATGATGATGATGATGATTATGAAATGGTGAAGTTAATTTTTGTCACAGTGCATGGAACATAGTAATCATAAATAATGATAAGTGATAATTACTATGTGTCTGGCATTGTAGGCTGTCAGTATGTATTAACTATTATTGTTGTTATTATTATCATTAATTTAACAAAATTTTACCATTCCTAAATTTTTACAAAACTGTGTCACATTATTTAAAAATATTTGGTTTGTCTTGGCTTATTTTATAATTTTTCATCCAGAGAGTAAATATTTTAAGATAATGTTTCTGTTTTTCTCATTATCTCCAGCGGAGAGTTGGACACATAGAAGCTAGTCAATACAAATTGATTGGTAGAGTCACAACTGAGAAAAGCCGATGCTTTTGGGTTCATCTTGTTTTTGGAGAGTAACTTAGCGTGGAGATATGCCATTGTCCTGACCTTTGTTGACATATATATACAGTCACACACCGTATGTGTTCTCTGGATGACACTTCAGATAATCATTAATGAATCATAGACTTCTCGAGCTGTAAACACCATGATTCATCTTTTTATCGCTAGACAGGGTGCCCAAGCTGTATTATACATTGGGATTATCCTAATTTCAGCCTTCTCAATAAAGGCTATTCTACAATCTCTCTGAGTACGTGTACACGTATTATAACTTAACTTTATGACCAATAACTTATGGGTTAATTTATATATAGGATTAAGGATGTTTTGTGAATGACAGAAATTGCTATTTTATCATGGCTTCTTTAGTTACTCATGCCTTTTCTGTTGTGTAAATTTGCAGTTAGGCCTTGAATAGACTTCTGTTCAAGACTATTGAGTAGTCCTGAATAACTTCTGTTGCATGATGCCTGTAAGTGCTCTTGGTAAGTCAACCCAATGTTTAGCCACTCATTATAGTCAACATATTGTTGGATTCCTGATTTCAATCTAAACCCATTCTCAGTCTAGTCTTAATCTTAGTGAAAACTTTTAACAACTCTGGTACTTATTATATAAATGCAATACACATATTAAGAATCACCATTAAGCTTTCTCCTAATATCTCTAGTTTAATAGCTCAGAATCATTAAATTGTCTGCATCTGTATTTTAATAATCCTTTATCTCACCTACTGTGGATCCCCTTGCTAGTTTCAGAATTCGTCACTAATTATTATGTCTTAAAATGAGCACAGTAGACCAAGTTTCATTATGTCAGACCAACAAGCATGTCATCCTAAATTACAAACTTTACATTTCTAGTTCCTCTCTTCCCCCATGCTCTCTGAAAAAAAAAAGTCAAATAGTCCTCTGCATAGACATAATCTAAGGAAATAATAGTAACTCTAAATTGATTGGGCAGACATTTCTATTATTATATACTCAATATCTGTTAAGCAAACTTCAAATGTAATGTCTTGATATTCAATTGATCCAGTTATGAGAATGCAAGCAAGCTGCCACTTACATGTTATACTTCCATATCTTTCTTTTCTTATTGTTGTTCTTAAATATCAGTAAGACTTAAATTCAATTTGTAGTCACTAAAGTTTTGGGTATTATGCTATACAAACCTGAGTACTTTTTTTCTGACAGGATGCTAGATAGCTTTGACTTTCATTCTTCACCCAGTGATATTTATTATATATGAGTATTTTTAGGGTCCTTCCAGAAAATAGTACATTCAGTGTAAAATAATTTGAAAAGCATTTATTTACAAAGGGACTACTTACAAGATGTGGATCAGATGTCAGAGAAAAAATAATGGATAGTTCACTAAACTGGAGTTAAGTACCAGGATGGTGCTATGACCACACTTATGTAGAAAAGAAGACATGATTGACACTGGCATTGAAAAGATGGGAGAACAGAGTGGTCAGGGCAACCAGAAAAATATGTGTGGAGCATGCTACTTTGAGAAGAGTCATTACCTATTGGATGACATAGCTAACCCAAGATTATCTTGCTGTGATGGATTCAGTGTTACAGTTATCATTACTGCAATCCTCATCCTTGTCTGTGGTGTCCTGCTGGCACTGTCCATTGGCTGGTCCCTTGAAATCCAGAAGGCTATAGAGCCATATGATGTGGCTTATAAAGACCACCTTCTGGTTTGAGATTAGATCTTAAGAAGTGAAATGTAAAACATTCAGCACAATAAGCAACAATAAGGTCAATAATGCAAAGTCTTTAAATTTATAATTTCCTTCACAAACTCATTTTTATTTATGGCAGTGATCTAAAATTTTCAGAAAAAGCATATATTTTGAGTTATTTCTTGTAATTCTGGTAATGAATTTTCTCTGTGGGTATTTTCATTGATTAATCAATGAAATTAATCAACTGGAGAATTACAATTTTATGGTATTAAATTTACCTATATATTCACATGGTATGTCTTCTTATTTAATTAGGCTGCCTTTCTAAATATCAATATTTTTTTTTTCCCAAAGATCTGGCACATCCTTTGCTGGATTTGTTCCTAGGTGTTTGATATTTTTATGCTATTGTCAAAGGTATCTTTTAAAGCATGTTTGCTTATTATTTCTTGTTAGTGTATAGAACCACAATGAATTTCTTTGCAATGATCTTATGTTCACTTATCTTGCTTTATTCTTTGATCATTTCTGACAATTTTTCTGGAGATTAATTTTTAAGCAGATAATTATATCATGTGAATATAATGACATCAATTTCCTCTTTTCCAAATTTTTTGCCTTAATTATATGTATCTTGTTTTATGGTACTAGCTAGGATCTTTGGTACCGTAAGTATAGAAACAGTAATAAATGGCTGTGTTAGTGTGTTCTCATGCTGCTAATAAAGACATACCTGAGACTGGGTAATTTATAAAGGAGAGAGAGGTTTAACTAGCTCACAGTTCCACATGGGCTGAAGAGGCCTCACAATCATGGTGGAAGGTGAAGTAGGAGCAAAGGCATGACTTAACATGGCAGGAGGCAAGAGAAGTGCTGAGCAAAATGGGGAAAAAACATCCCTTATAAAACCATCAGATCTCATGAGAACTCACTATCATGAGTTCAGCATGAGGGTAACTGCCCTCATGATTTAATTACTTCCCACAGGGTCCCTCCCATGACACGTGGGGATTATGGGAACTACAATTCAATATGATATTTGGCTGGGGACACAGCCAAACCATATCACTGGCTATTAATAAATTAAGAATACATGAGAACTTTCTTATTTTAATACAGTATATCCACTAAAAGTATCCAGAGTAAGCAGCATATTTTATGATTGATTAGAAACATTTAGTTTAAAATTAGAACCAAACATGGAGGCATATTGTCACTACTTTTATTCAATATTGTGCTGAAGGTTCTACAGGGAAACAAAGAAAATAAAAGTTAAAAGATTGAAATGGAAGCAAAACTGGTTATCATTTTAGATGCTATATTGATATGACTATCTACCAAAAACCTTAAGGATCTGCAGATAACTTATGGATACTAGAGTTAGGAAATATTGTTACATAATAAAAAGTCAACTTATAAGGCATGCCAATACACCAGTAACAAACAAAATATGGTTTTAAAAGATACATTATCATAATTAGAAAACAGTTAATGTATCTGTCAAAAATCTCTAACAAGAATTATATCTTTTTGAAGAAAGCAATAAATTCTTAGTCAGAAAAATTAAACAAGGCCTAAGTCAACTAAGAAATTGATGTTAACAGATGTTATTAAGAGAACTTGTTATCTAAAACATGTCCGTTTTCCCCTAGTTGATTGATAGGATCATATAATACCAATCAAAATCTCACAGGTGTATTTTTTGAACTTTACTATATGATTTTTAGTTTTGTACATAAGTGTCAAAGGCCAATGATAGCCGTAACACAAAGTGAGTTAACAGGCTGTACCAGACATTTATATTTAAACATAACACTTAGTATATGTATCTGCCTCAGGGATAGACCACCTAAAGAAACAGACATGGTAAAGTAACATGGTGCATTAAAATCACCAGATAAATGATGGATTATTCAATAAATAGTGCTAAGACAAATGGTTAAGTCTATGAAAAGAAAATAAATTGAGTCACGATGTTACATCACAAAATATTATTTGACAATGGATTTGTGGCTTAACATGAAGGGCAAAACTTTAAAACAGTTAAAAGGAAGATTAGGATAAATTATTTTTGAGTCTCAAATAAAGAAGGAGTTTTACACAATAAAATTAAAAAATTGTATAACACAAATAGGAACATTAATCTAACAGACTTTATGAAATGTAAAAATTTATATTCATCAAAAGATAATTTTTTTAAAGTACAAATATGGAAGAGTAGCTTTAAATGTGTAACAACAAAGGATTAATATCCAGAGTATCTCAGTGTTCCTACAAATCAATAAAAAAAGTAACAGCTTAATAAAAAACTATCAAAGACATAAATAAGCAATGGGTAGCTCACAAATATAGAAAATATATTCAGTCTTATTAGTAAAGCAATGGAATATTAATAAAAATACTTGAATTACTATGTTCCCATTCATATTTTTAAGATATTAAAAAGTCTGATGAAACTAAATGTTGAAACGGATATGGAGCAACATTAAGTCTTTGGCAGGTAGGATTACATATTTGTGCAATCACTTTGGGAAACATTGTAATGTTATGCAGAAATATTAAAGACAATAGGTTTTTACAATCTGGGATCTTTTATCATAGGGATAGAATTTCTTCCATGTTTTCCAGTGTGTGTGTATTCATAGAGATATTTGTAATATCAAAAACCTAGAAATTACATGAATTATGAAATTGTGACATATTTATTCAATGGATTGCTATAGATGAGTCAAAATGAATGAACTGTAGCTTCAAACAACATAAATCATTCTTAACATAGTGCTAAGTAAAAGAAGACATTCACAAAATACATGAAAGAAACATTTACTCACATAATTGTAAAACATGCAAAATAAAGCAATTTTATTTAGTGATGCATGCATAGTAATGAAACTAGAATGAAAAGCAAGGAAATAATAACAAAATTCAGAATAGTAGTTAACCCTGAGTGCAAGAAAAAAGTAGTTCCAAGATAGAACTGGCTTTAGTGACAGCTGATAAAACTGGATTTCAGGGTTCAAAGTACATGTTTGATTCGTGATTTTCCCCCATATGTCTGCTTTCCTCTGTCTTGGCTTCAATCTCAGACAGGCTCTTCATTTGTGGGGAACCACCCGCATTTCCAGACTTATCAACCTCAGAAAAATAAGAACATCTGTTTTTTTTCAGTTAACTTAAGTGAAATTCCAGACACCACTCCCCTCATTCCACATTGGGTCTTAGGTTCACCCTCCAGTGATGTTGGGAATGTGTAATCACTACTAGATCTAGACCATGTGTCAGATGCTTAAGCTGAATTGTAGGGTAAATCTCATCAGTCCATACAGCAGGATGAAGGATTCAGGTCTTCCAAAGGAAAGTTAAGGCTTTGTTATCAAAAGAATGAGATACTGATGCTGAGATGCCCAAACCATAGTACGTTCTTCAGTCTCAAAGCAAACAATAACTATCTTTGAACCAAGGGTCAAGCAACCCTTAAATAGTGATTGATAATATGGAGAGTCTCTAAGATGACTAGTTGAGTTCTGACCAGAAATTAGCAGGTGGGAGGAAAGACCACTACCTATATTTAACAAGACACCATGCCACTGTGCAATACCCTCTGGAAAGTCTGACTCAATTGGAACAAGTTATGGGTAAAATTTATACCAACTTATTACTGAGGAAGCTGAGACTTCGTTAAAGATCCAAGAACCATCCTCCCCCCCAAATTCTTACCATTTATGTGGTTTTTACTGTAAGAAAGGAAACCAAATTGGATGCTCTCAGGTAACAGAACTAAATTATGGGGTCAGATTTGAATTAAAAATTCATATTTGGAGAACTGGAGCTGATAGAGCCTCTACAAGTGGAATTCCTGTTAAGCACAGGCCCAAGGAGTGTACACCGCTAATAAGAAGGGCTCTGGGTGGAGACTTTCAGAATGGGGGACTGGGGCTCAGCCAGACAGCTGGGACCACTTAGACACCACTTCTAGCTTTCCTCGTCTCTCTTATCCACATAGAACAGGGATAGAAAAGAAAAAAAAAAAAAAAACATTAAGCATAATGTTTTAACTTTAAACTTAATGCCCAGAGATTTGTTCAGTGAAAATACCACATACTGGTTTGTTTTGGTCATGCTGGGGTGTGTGTGTGTGTGTGTGTGTGTGTGTGTGTGTGTATTTATCCCTGGGACTGCCTAACTCTGGAAATCTACAGGTAAAAAATATCCTGTTTTAGATATATATATATATATATATACACACACACACACACACATACACTCTATATATATCTCTATAAAAAAAAATAAATTATATATAAATATATTTGATAGTAATATCTTAGGGTAGTCTATTATATATTTGTTATTTTAATATATGAATATATTATTAAATATTAGTTATAGTAATACATATTAATACATATTATGTGATAATATAACTAATAATATATTAATATATTAGATATTAATATGTATGTATTATATATTATATATTAAAGATATATATTTTATTTTAAGATATAACTAACAAATTAATATATAAATATATATAAGGTTTATATACTAGTATATAATGAATATATTAAAATGTATTGTGATATTTTTTACCTGTAGATTTGCAGAGTTAGGCAGTCCTAGGGAAAATTTTATAGCTCAACACTGTTAAGGTATTGATTGCCTTCTTCTAATATTTTCTTGGCTTTACATCTTGAGGTAGCAAACAGTTGTCCTGGCTTAAAGTATCACATCCTCGTAGCACAAAATCTGAAAGGAAAGGAAGTGAGTTGAGGGCTCTTAATAGGGTAGATTCATCTATTATAAACTTATGTTAGTGGTACCAAGACACTTTCAGTGTAGTTATGAGACATCTTAACCCTCAACTGACACCTCAACTGTTTAAATGTTTTTAAACAAGGAATTATACTACAACTGTGTATTTCCACACATGGATTTGGAGTACAAAATGGGGCAAAGTTCACTTGTTCTGCATTATAGTTGGCAGAGGATGGAGGTCAAAGTTCCTTGGGTGGCAGGAAATCATACAGAAATAGTAATCAGCGAGGCTGGGCATTCTGTGGTGTATTAGTTCATTTTCTGTTGCGTATGATGTATTACCTAATACTGGATAATTTATAAAGGAAAGGAATTTGTTTCTTATAGTTATGAAAGCTGAGAAGCCTCAGGTTGAGTGAGTGCATCTGGCTGAGGGTCTTCTTGCTGGTGGGGACACTCTGCAGAGCCCCAAGGATGCTGAAGGCATCATATGATGAGCTGGCTAGTTCAGGTCTCTGTTTTCTTTTTCTTTCTTTTTCTTTTTTCTTTTTTTTTTTTTTTGAGATGGAGTTTCGCTCTTGTTACCCAGGCTGGAGTCCAATGGCGCGATCTCGGCTCACCGCACCCCCCACCTCCTGGGTTCAAGCAATTCTCCTGCCTCAGTCTCCCGAGTAGCTGGGACTACAGGCGCCCGCCACCATGCCCAGCTAATTTTTGTATTTTTAGTAGATACAGGGTTTCATCTTGTTGACCAGGATGATCTCGATCTCTTGACCTCACGATCCACCCGCCTCGACCTCCCAAAGTGCCGGGATTATAGGCGTGAGCCACCGCGCCCGGCCCAGGTTTCTCTTTTCTTATAAGGCCACTAGTTCCATTCCCATGATAACCCATGAATCCGTTAATCTATGAATGGATTAATTCATTCTTGGGGGCAAACACTTATGACTCAATCACCTTTAAAATGGCCCATGTCTCAATACTGCTACATTGGGGATTAAACTTCAACATGAAATTTGGAGGGAACAAAAATTCAAACCATAGCATGTAGGACAGCAAAAACATATAATTGACTGAAAAGGAGCCTCGTACAATAGGGGTGTCTACTATGGATTCTTTATTTTATTTACATAAGTGATGCCTACATATATTACTATGAAACATTTTAAAAATAGAGAAATACAGACTAAAAACTGAAAGCGTACATTCACATCTCTCTCTTGTTTAATTATTCAACACAAAATTCATCATTGTTGAGAGCTTAGCATGTGCACTTGTTGGCCTTTCCTACGAATTTGTATTAGAAGTAAACGAATTATAATACAAAATGTGAGCATGCCATTTGTATATTCCTGCAATATGCTTGGTTTTAGCTTAACAATATGAGTGAGATATCTTCTCCTATGTGTCATACAAATTTGCCTTATTCTCTAGTTGCTTCTTAGTACATCATATTAGAAATATTCCAATATGTGTAAGACATACTGTTTATCTCTTTTTATTGTACGTAAAAATATAAAAAGCCACTTTGCGCACATATAACCTTGTGCTCCTCTGTTTTTCTGTGGAGTAGACATTCAGAAGTGAATTACTAATTGAGGTGTATGCTCCTTTAATATTTTAAGAATTTGCCCTTTTACTTTCTAGAACATTATTATTAATGCATTTTTCTACTAACAGTGCATGACAGGACTTGTTTTTCCTCTTTTTGTCAAAACTAGGTATCTTTTAAATAGTTTACAGTATATTTGATTAAAAACTATATGTAGGGGTTGAGAGGCAAGGGGAGGGAGAACATTAGTACAAATACCTAATGCGTGTGGAGCTTAAAAGCTAGCTGATGGGTTGATAGGGGCAGCAAACCACCATGGCATGTGTATACCTATGAAACAAACCTGAACATTCTGCACATGTATCCCAGAACTTAAGGTAAAAATTTTAAAAAAGAAAAAAACCATTATATGTAATTTTTATGTAATATGTGTTTTCCCGACTATTAGTGATATTGGGCATCTTTTAATATCTCATTTGTTTTTGAATTGCTCTTTATCTCCTTTACTTATTCTTCAATTACATTAAACTTTTCTTATTAATATTTAGGATTATTTAAATATTCTAGATAATACATCTTTCTATAGTCTACTCATCATTTTTTCTCCAGACTGTCCTTTGCTCTTTGACTTTATAGTGTTTTGGACAACATTTTAAATTCGTATGTAGGCATTTTTCAAATCATTAAATTTATAGTGATTGGGCTTTGCATCTAGCTTAGTAAGTCTTCTGAATAAAAAAAAAATGGCTTAATTTTATAAATGGGTAGATACTGTTATTATCTCCATTTTATACATATCCAAATTTAGGCTAAGTGAGATTAAATAATTTTTCCAAGGTGACACAGCCAATTAGTGTCAAGATGAAATCTGAACACAAGCACTCTGGCTCCAGAATACATGCTCTTAACTGTATTCTAATTCTTTAATATTCTAAATTCCAGTATTAATATGAGTCTTTTTTGTACTATCTAATCTCTTCATTACTCTATTCTTATGGTAATATATGCTGTTTTAATTGCCATGAATTTATACACCATGTTGACATCCGGTAGGGCGTATTTCCTCTTATTTATTTAGATCTTTTCTTGTCTATTTATTTTCATTTTATCTTTCAAATGAACTTTAAAGTTGGTTTGTCAAGTTTCATGAAAATCCCGCTGTGATTATCTGACTTTATACATTTATTTAGGAAAATTAATGTCCTTAAAATATTAGAGTATTTTTGCATAGGAACATAATCTATACGTTGATTTTGATTTTTAAAAAATAGTCCTTAATAATGTTTCCACTTTTCTGTTACAGTGTTGCATTTTTCTTAAAGTTTTATGTCCAGGTATTCCAGAATATTTGTTTCAATTATAAACAACATATTTTCCAATTATTTATTGCTATGTATAAAAACTAAAACTAGTTGATTTTTGTCTCTATCACATACTGAATGCTTTTATAAATTCTAATTCTCATTGTTATTTCATATGTTAAATTTCTTTCTTTCTTTTTTTTTTTTTTTTTTTTTTTTTGAGACAGAGTTTCGCTCTTGTTACCCAGGCTGGAGTGTAATGGCGTGATCTCGGCTCACCGCAACCTCCGCCTCCTGGGTTCAGGCAATTCTCCTGCCTCAGCCTCCTGAGTAGCTGGGATTACAGGCACGTGCCACCATACCCAGCTAATTTTTTGTATTTTTAGTAGAGATAGGGTTTCACCATGTTGACCAGGATGGTCTCGATCTCTTGACCTCATGATCCACCCACCTCGGCCTCCCAAAGTGCTGGGATTACAGGCTTGAGCCACCGCGCCCGGCTAAATTTCTTTTACAAATATAGAATTAAAAGCCTTTTATACTTCCTTTAGATATGAAGTATATAAAATAGTTACAGAAATGAATAACCAAAGGAAGAAGGCAAAGAGAAGAACTATAATGTTCACTGAATCTACCCATCAAAGTAACTACGTTTTATGTATTTTGAGCTGTTTCATCTGCCTTTGAAACAATTTCCTTCACTTCAGTGGTTTTTCTCTTCACTATCTTTTCTTGACTTTCTCTTTTCCTTTTGCATGAAAATTACAGTAAAAATGATATCTCAATTTACATTATAATGATCATCTCAAATATTGCTTAAGAAACTCAGGTGTGGCTGATACATTGAAAACATTAGCATTGTGCAATGATTTCTTTCATCATGTTTTGTCAATCTTGGCATCTTTGAAAACAAAAACTTCATACTATAAATGTCACTGATGGCCTGGGACAATCTAAAGGATATTTTATTTGAAATGCACACACACAATTCCTAAAGTGTGAGAGACAAAATCAGCGAAGCAACAAACTGCCATTTTAGATAAATGTCTGGCGTTTTAGATAAATGCCCCATTTTGGCCAAAAGCATCTCACCAGAAGACAGAACTTAGCATATTAGCAGGTTTTACTGGTAAACAAAAATATTCTACTTTTGTAGAATGCTTCACAATTGATAGTGCTCCCATACATGGTTAATATTGTTTTTAAAATTTTCATCACTATCTAGTGCTGTGTGACATAGGCAGGATTTAGTAATTCTGTGTTATGGATGAGACAGCAAATCTACTAGTCTGAGTTAACCAGGCATGGAGATGAATGAGCCACAAAGTTGGAACAAAATGTAGATCTGACTGCACCTCAAGTGTAGTTTTCACCCCTCTGAAGAGGCTTAGAAAAATCAGTCTTCAGTGGGAGATTAAATTAGAAATATTTTAGAAGAAATTAAGATAACATGCAGTTCCTGATAAAAGGAATCTTTATATCATACGTCTCACAATTGATTGAAATTGTACACAATATATGGAAATAGTACCATTTCCTGGCTTAAAGTCTGACAACTAAATTAGGGAACAAGTGCTTGACAAGTTCTCTTGAACATTGAGTGGATTCCTAGCTTGGGCTGCAAAAGATATATATGCCAAAAGAAGAAAGTTTTCTGGGTTTTGGAAAGACTCCCTACCCCCTCCCCCTTTTCCAAAAGCAATTTTAAGTAACGTGAAACATTTTATAATATTCAAGTATATTTTATAATTTTTTCACAATATTTAGCATCTATAAAGCTCAAAGGGAGGTAAATAAGATGAAGCTCTTCCTATCAAATTGATATTCTAGAGCATAACTGATATATACTGCTAAGCAAACATATAAGTGAAAATCAGATTAGTGCTGATTGTATGTAAGTATAGAGGAAACTTACTAGAGGGGCATTTAGTTAGAGAAAGCATCATGAAACATTAAAATGCAAGCTGGTATTGCAGAAACTGCAGGTTTGACCTATTTATTTAATTCCCCTGGCTGACAATGATCTCTTCCCACTTTAGTTCTGGTGTTTCATTTTTTCACTTAATGCATTTTGAAAAACTCTTACATTTCAATTAGGAAACATGGATATCTCTTATTGAACTTTCAGCATATGTCACCAATTTTTTAAGATTAGTCATTTCTTGTTCATAGTTATATCCCTACTGTATGTCTGTGGTTATTCACTAGTTTTTGCTCATAAAAGGTCATTTATCCAGGTAATTTTGCATATTTGAATTATAGTTTTATATTGTTACAGGTAAACATTATTTTTCTTACGTAGATTCTTAGATACTTGCGGAGTCACATCATATATTCTGATGTTCTTTCAGTTTCTAATGCAGGGCTTTGCAAATTATGAATGGCTCAGAAATGTTCTCGATTGCATGAGAGTGCTGTGGATAGGCAGATGAATTTAAGCAAAGGAAATGAGAGATGTAGCGTAAGTCCAGGAAGAAATTCAAACTGAAACACATAGAATCTTTTTATTAAGGAGTAGTTGGATATCTTCTGTAGTTCTCCAGTGTCAGCTAGTGAAAACTCCATCTTTCTAGTTATTCAATTTAAAATCTTTGGCTCCTCTCTTTCTTTTCATATCCTACTTCAGTTATTCAGGAAATCTTGTCAGCCCTATATGCAAAATAATTCTCTAATAGAAGAGACGCTTTTTGCACCATTTTCACTGTTACCACCATACCCCAAGGGAAAATCTTATGGTGCCTGTAAGAATCACCCCACTTCTAACTTTGCTCTCTTTCTCATATAAGTAAAGCCCACATGATGACCAGAGTCATCTTTTCAAAACTAGTCAGATCATGTTGCTCCTAACTCAACTCGTACAATGGCTTGGCATCTCTCCCATAGCAAACTTTAGGTATATATATTGCTTGTGAAGTCGTGTATGTTGGTATATATATTGCTCATGAAACCCTACAAATTCTGGCTCTTGCAGTCTCTCTGACCTTCTCTGATCTTCCCCTTTCACACTGACCTCCTTACTGTTCCTCAAATACTAGATGCACACTCATGACTCATGATTTTTAAAGCATCATTTCCCATTTGATAAGAATTCTCTTTCCCCAAATAGTTGCTTGTTCCATCTTCACACTTGCTTATGGCTTTTTTTCATATGTCACTTTCTCTGACTGTCAGGATATAATCTTAATTCTTTACATAATTTCCACCCATTCAATAATCTCTACCCCTCTTACATTGCTTTAATTTTTTCCTCATAGCAGTAATCTCCATCTGACATATTGTTACTTGTCTGCTTCCCTGCCTTACAGTGGGAGCTGCATGATGGTGGAGCTCTGTTTTTCTTCACTGCTGTATCCCTAAGACTCAGGATAGAGGATCTTAGTAAGCAATAAAAAACGTTTTTAGTTATTTGAATAAATGAATGCATGCATGAGTAAAACATAAATGCATAAATAAACAAAAAACATTGATGGAGATTTCAAATGCCAAACGGAGTTTTGTTTTGGCATGAAAATCACCAAGAACCCACTGCAGATACCTGAGGGAGGGAATAGAGATTATCTTCAGTCAAAAAATTGGATAAATCTGAGGAAGACAAGGAAGAGTAAAGAAAGGACTGCTTTAATCCAATCTGAGATCAGGTTTAAAGAAATAGTTATGGCAATGAATAAAATGTTATGATTTTCACATGGGAGAAAATGTGAGTTGGCCGGATTAACTATAGTGGGTGGATGAAAGTGGTGTTTCATATACATTCCCAATACTGAGATCAAGAACTGGAAAATGTGGGGCCACTCACAACAAGGAGAACTTGGGAAGTTCCATTTGTTTGGGGAAAATGACACTGTTGTGAATGAGAGTGAGGTGGGCAGCTGTGGCTTATTGATAACTTTTTCTTTAGTCATTTCAAACCCACAGTACTGTTTACTGCAATGACTTAGTAAAGGGTAAATGGACCCACTGTTAAAAGACTTTCCCTTTTAAACCACGTTCTTATTTTTTATGCTTTAAATTGCCCCTCCACATATCAGGCAGCTGCCATTTGATCTGTATACTAGCCAGCAGAGAAGTGGCTCTGTACAGATCCAAATTAGCTTAGAGTATGTTCCTGCTGGGTCAAAAGGGGTCGCAAAACTAATAAATGAATCCCGAGGTTCTCTGTGGCTCTACCTCATTAGCTGTGTCCCCATTTTAGGATTCTGCTTTCATAAGCAGCACATTGCCATAATGGACTCCAAAATCTGACATTTTTCCAGAGAGAGAGAGTAAGAAAAGACAGATAGAAAGATTGGGAAAGAGAAAGAGGGAGAGAGAGGAAGGGAGAGAGAAGACAGACAGAGAGAGAAAGAGAGAAAGAGAGAGAAATAGAGAAGGAAAAAGAAGACAGAGAGATTGAGAGAGAGGTAGGAAGATCTCTATATTGGCTTATTGCTTTGAGGTCTTGCACTGGATTAGAACCCCTGGTAACTTCTGCTGTGTACTTTAGGGTTTCTGAAAGTTTAGATACCTGGGAAATACATGTTAGCACCATCTATTTATTTTATTTTATTTTTTAAACATTTTAAATTAATATATTATTATTATTATTATTATTAGAGACAGAATCCCATGCCACTGCACTCCAGAGGTGTTTCCCAGGTTGGAGTGCAGTGCCACGATCTCGGCTCACTGTCATTTCTGCCTCCCAGGTTCAAGTGATTATCGTGCCTCAGCCTCCTAAGTAGCTGGGACCACAGGCACATGCCACCATGCTGAGTTAATTTTTGTATTTTAGTAGAGATAGGGTTTTACCATGTTGGCCAGGCTAGTCTTGAACTCCTGGCCTCAAGTGATCCATCTGCCTCAGCCTTCTGAATTGCTGGGATTACAGGAGTGAGCCACTGTACCCAGCTAACAACATCAGTACAATAATAAAATCAGGACCTCTATAAGTTAATAGAATAAAGTTATACCACTCACCTACCCTCCAAAACTATTAAAATCCCCACTAGTAAAATGTCTGGGAGGATTGAAGTATCTAGATTTTTTGGATTTAAGCTATTAAAAGACCATACCCATTTGCAAAGTGCCTGAATTTTCTGGGCAGGTGTATCTCTTTTTTTCCACGCCTCCGTTTCCCCCCACCCCCACCACCGAGATGAAGTTTGCCTCTTGTTGCCCAGGCTGGAGTGCAATGGTGCGATCTCAGCTCACGACAACCTCCGCCTCCCAGGTTCAAGTGATTATCCTGAGTAGCTGGGATTACAGGCATGTGCCACCACACCCGGCTAATTTTATATTTTTAGTAAAGACGGGGTTTTTCCATGTTGGTCAGGCTGGTCTCGAACTCCTGACCTCAGATGATCCACCTGCTTTGGCCTCCCAAAGTGCTGGGATTATAGGCATGAGCCACCTTGCCCAGCCTTTTTTTTGGTGCAATCTCAGCTCACTGAAACCTCCACCTCCCAGGTTCAAGCGATACTCCTGCCTCAGTCTCCTGAATAGCTGGGATTACAGGCACTTGCCACCATGCTTGGCTAATTTTTGTATTTTAGTAGAGACAGGGTTTCACATGTTGGCCAGGCTGGTCTCAAACTCCTGACCTCAGGCGGTCCGCCTGTCTTGGCCTCCCAAAATGTTGGGATTACAGGCATGAACCACCATGCCCAACGGGGGTATCTCTTTAAGATTATCATGCCTGAAATCCCAGGCGGATTAGCCAGGTGGACGCTTGTAATCCCAGCTACTCAGGAGGCTGAGGCAGCAGAATTGCTTTAGCGCAGGAGGCAGAGGCTGCAGTGAACTCAGATCCTGGCACTGCGCTCCAGCCTGGGTGACAGAGCAAGACTCTGTCTCAAAAAAAGAAAAAAAATGATTCTAATTAGTTCTAATGAGCCAAAGCTTTAAACTTCTCCTTATTTTGCCTTCTCCCTTCTTTGCGTTTTCCCTCTTTTGGTGTTAAATGTATAGCTGGGAGTTAAACTTGAAACAGACAATGTGGGTAAGCACTTAAACAGCTCCGCTATTCCTCCATGGACAGAATGAGTGAGCAACTTCCATCAGCCCTTAGTTTACCTAAGTGAATAAAACTGCTCCCATGCTGGCATTTGATACAGGAATGGGAAATTAAACTAATTTTTAAGAGGTGGAGTAGTATCTCTTTCTCATCTGGGAAAAAATCGGTAAGAATCGCATTGGTAAAAGTAACAAATCCAAGTCAAAGTAGCTCGGGCAAAAGTGAATATTTACTGGAGAAATGCCTTATTATCAAGTTTGATTAAAGCAGTACATGAATGAATAATTAGCTCCTAGAAGGGCACGACATCATGGCTTCCAGGAATAGCTGGAACCAGGGACATCAACAGGGTCAGGACTCTCTCCCACTGAACCCGCATTCTCTATCTCGGTCTACTGTCTGTGCTCTCTCTGTTTTTCAGTTTCTTTCTTTCTTTCTTTTTTTTTTTTCTTACTCAAGGGCAGCTTCCTGCCCTGCTTCCTCCAGCACCTGCATTTTACCTCTTGCTGCTCCCACTACCATGGATGTACTAGCTACTTCTAAGTCCAGTTTGAAAAACCCTGGAGAAAGATTCGGAGTCACTTTTTAGGTTATAGGCTTACCTTTGGTATATTCAGGCAACATCAAGAGGCTACATGGGGGATTGTGCACTATACTTCATAGATGAGGAAACTGAGGCACAGAGAAGATAAATGACTTGTCCAAGATCATTCAGTTACTATAATATTATTTGATCAGTGTCTAGAGAGGCTATTAAATATTAGTTATTGTTAAACCTGTAATCATTAAAAAGCCATTTGGAAAGAGCTTGAAGTAGAGAACAGCAAAATCAGGGGTAATATACCATATTCAATAAGTTATATACTACCATCTAGTGATAGTCTAGAGAACTGCAGTGTTATACATTAAATATGTATTTAATATTTGAAGTTTTGTTTTTCTTGATGTAATCTATAAAAATATATCATAAATTGGCAATAAATGTATAACCACATATTTACATATTTTATGGTCCCAATAAGAGAACAGCGGCCACTTAAAGCGTCATTTCAATTAGTGTTTTCGGAACTTACCTTTTTAATGTTGATGTCACAATAACTTTGTAATTTAGAAAATTTGGGATAAATTCTCTTGCATAAAATATTCATTTGCTCTCATATTATGGTATGAAATAGACCAGATGTCAAGGTTCGCAACAGATAGTCTGGTATGTGAGTCTTTCTCCTAGGAGACAAATAGGTGCTCCTGAGAATGAAGCAAAACATAGTTAACTAAGTGGTCTCGTTCGCCTAGCATCTGGCAGGTATGCTTGCTTATTCCAGGGCCAGCCCCGAGAGCTGTGCTGCCACTTTGGTACTAGGATTTTTAAAAAGGGATTCACAGTGCTCTAAGCTGGCAGTCAGCCTGGTTCTGAATCCACTTCATTCTGTACCCACCAAATGTTTTAATACAAGGTAGCCATGTTCCCCTTTCTCCTTTTATAGATGTGTGACTTACGACAGCAGGATTCCAGCATTTACCAAGTCTACATAGCACAGCATAATCTTAATTGGAGGGATACCTGACTTATATATTGAAAAAATATACCTGGCTTATATATCGAAAAATTGAGCACTCAACCATGAATATTTTAAATACTAAATTTAGTTCCACATTACTTGATATTTAATATAAACTGACATTGACATTGCAGATATAATATTTCATAGTGCATGTGATCTATAAACTTGTACTGGGAGCCCTAGACATGTACAAATGTTTTTTACATATCTTTAGAAAATTCATATCATGACCCATATTTTGGAATCTGGCTAATATTTAGAAATCCTCAGTTAATTTGATGAAGTTTTTCAAATCTTGATATGATCAACAAGGGAAAACATCAAGAGAAAAGAGGTAACTTGAACATATTTTCTTCTCTTGATGTAACAATATTTCCTGGTGCCTGGAAATACTATTCTACCACTCCTCAGGTGAGAAAGAGTTGCTATTTTACCTTGTTAAAAATTAGTTTAATTTCCCTTTTCTGTATCAAATGCCACCATGAGAGGAATTTATAGTCACATTGTAAACTAGGGCTAATGAAAGCAATCCATTGAGTGGTAGGATTTAAATTTAGATATATTTTGAATATAAATCACAGTTTTACTGAGGTAAAAGAGTTTTTTAAATGGATTCTTAAAATATAAAATGTATACATGCAGTCATTAATATATTTTCTTTAGTATAGGTGTGCCGGTGATATATTTTAAGTATATCTGGAATATTTATTGAAATCATCTGGGTTCTTAGCAGTTATTTAAAAATGTACCACATTAATGACAATTCTAAGAATGTTTTACTGGAATATGGAAAGCAACAGCCCTTGCAATATTGCTCCCTGCATCATCTCATTCCTTCCTTCCAGAGTAATCCGGAGGTAACCTAGAAATCTCCTGAGATTCATCAAGAATCGACACTCGCACACACAAGGCTCAAGATCTGGGGTAGCGTGAAAGACTGGCATTTGGTCATAGTCCCCTGATGGAGGAAAGTATACTGGTGGGTTTTCCTGCATCCAAGCAGGATGCAGGATTTCTGGGCTTCCTGTAGGCATATTTCCATGGGCTTGCATATTATAACAGAGTGAACACTATTATTCACCATTTCTTCATGGCAAGACATTCTTGGCAGTAACCAGGAATAGCTTTTCAAATTATTCAGATATGCTAAGAGATAAATAGCTCAGGTGTTGTTAGAGCATTATTCAAGCAGATATACTTCAGGCAAGGGTATGTCTGCTCATCTTCACCATACTGTAAATGGTTTTCCTCCCCAAGATCTAATGCAGTGGAATCATCTTTCCCAGGTCAGCCTGGGGAAGCTGTGCCTGGGCTTGTTTATTTGGAAGCACAACAGCCTCTATGAAACTTCTACCTCAGGGCTAACCTATAAAAGGAGAGATGAATCTCCCATGCCCACAGGACCCTGGCCCTTAGCTGAGCTGGATTTACGATGAAAATCAGATAAAACCAGAAAGTCTTGTTTCACAGAGCCTGTCTAGAGTGATTTAAAGAAGGAAATGGGGAGGAGAAGACATACTTTAATCCATTTTACGGACCAAATCTCTGGTTCCATGTAGTCTTTTTAGCCCCTCCATGGAGGGCCATTCCAATGAGTGAACTTTTCAAATGGATGCCTTCTGATGGGACCCCTAATACGGATGAAATCCCCCACCCTCGCCCTGTGGACCTTGCATGAGAAGCAACTCCAGATTGCCATGTTCTCTACATACAATTCCCACATGTTCTTCAGTCATCAGTTCCCTGCTGAAAACACACAGAACCAACACCTGCCGGAGAACTTGCCACTATACATTTACACACACCTATCCAAGCTTTCCGCAGGACCACCGATTTCTGTTCCACTCTATTACTTCTTCTCTCACTTTCCTCTCATTTGGCATCTGGATTCCTTTCTAAATGTGTCATTTACCAAGAAGTGAACCCACCACACCTCTTCCTCTTTCTCACCCTCTTCCTCACTGGGCAGTGCTGCCAGTGGAGAGACCAGCCTTTCTGTTACACTGCTGTTTCCACTCCCCGAGCCTGAGATTGGGATTTCTGCAACCTTCAGTGACCATGCTTTCTACATCTACCCTTCTTTCTAGGGCTGAGTATAAGACAAATCTTGGGTAAAAAGCCAGCTTTTGAAAATAAAACATAAATCACAGGAAGAGACAGAGGAGGCTTAATAACCCCAGGAGACATGAGCGGAAGAGGCCCTCTTAGGTCCCCACTTTCTCCTCACAGCTCCACTCATAAATCCAGGACTTGGGAGATGGATGTTATAAGAACACTTGACAATCTGAAGCAGGGCACACTGAAGAGAAGAGGCATGAACCTGTGGCAGGGTCAAGAGGGATGAGTGGTCACGTGGAGTTGAGAACAGAGGAGAGAAGAGAGAGTGAGCCAAGAGGGAACGTTTGCTTATTGCCTGCTAGTCACAATGCTTGGTGGCCCTAAGACCTTAGCCAAGAGGCCCTGGATCCCTTGATGATTTGGGCATGATTCGTATATGGCAGAAAAAAGTATTTCTGATACTTTTGTTATAGGTTAGAAGATGTAATTTAAACCTAAATCATATTATTGTTTTACATATTCATCTGGCCTCCTAGTGAATGTGATGAGGAAAGAGATGTTCAATACGGAACTCCATTACCCTGCCTTCTACAGCGTGTAGTCCCTTCTATAGTGTGGACATATAGTTATATGTCTACATCTGTGCAACACTGTATCAATCACATGCCATCAGTCTCCTCTGGGGCTCATCCAGTGCACGTCATGAAGAAGAAAATTGGATAACTACATTTCCAGCATGTTTTCTTCAGCCTTAATGCATGGCCATGAGAGACCACTACTAACATTTACCGATCCTTTCCTAGCCCTGATCTCCACAAAGCCAGAGCTTTTGGGGACATACATATCTGAGAAATAAATGAAGAGCAACACATTTCCAGAGATTCCTGAACAACGCAAGTTTCTACTTATGTCTTTTATATTCTGATTTCTTCTGACAACTGATATAGTAGAATCTGCACAACCTTGTGAAACAGCCAGTATCATTAGTTACCTACATAATATATTCCATTAATCTGTTTTGCATGGTCTCAGGTCCAGGTATTTTTGGGCAGATTATAGCAGTAACATATTTGTTCCAAAGCTGAGAAACATGTATCTGAAGACCTGTATAGAATTCCCTGGAAGTATTTCATCTGCTAAGGTCATCTGCAGAACACCAGGCTACATTATTTATTCTGAATGGGAAAGGCCCCACCATTAAGGACATCAAATAAATTCGGTTTCCCTATCCCATTTTCTCACTTTCACTTCCATGTTTAATATTGTGGTTTTTTGGCTGGGCAAGGTGGCTCACTCCTGTAATCCCAACACTTTGGGAGGCTGAGGCAGGTGGATCATCTGTGGGTCAGGAGTTCCAGACCAGACTGTCCAACATAGCAAAACCTCGTCTCTACTAAAAATACAAAAATCAGCTGGGCATGGTGGCATGTGCTTGTAGTACCAGCTACTCTGGAGGCTGAGGTAGGAGAATGGCTTGAACCCAGGAGGCAGAGGTTGCAGTGAGCCCTGATTGTGCCACTGCAGTCCAGCCTGGGCAGACTCCGTCTCAAACAAAAACAAAAACTAATAATATTTTTAATGAAAAATAATCTTCTTTACAAATTAATTTTTGCTTTCTGCATTTGGTTGCATAGCTGCATCATTTTTTCCCAATCTGGGATTATTCATCAATATTTTATTCTAGCATTTTTATATTTACATGTTTTCATTAACTCATTAATATGGGTTTCTCTTTTCTTTTTAAAAACTTTTCCATTTTGTGCTATGGTGTAGAATGTATTTCTCTGAGGTAGTGGTCTACCTTGATGTTTAGTCACTTAGCCCAATTCATTATTCTAAAGTCAAACTGATGTAAAATTATATACCAAATTATTTCAAATGCTTGGGTCAATTTCTTGTCTTCTTTTCTTCTTCTATTTATCTGTTTGTTTTTAAACTATTAACAAATGTCTTGTTTACTTTTCTAGCTTCTTTCTTTGTTTTTTGTTTGTTTAGTGGCAGGCTTTCACTCTACCACTGAGGCTGGAATGCAATTATAGTTCACTGCAATCTCAAACTCCTGGTCTCAAGTGATCCTCCTGCCTTGGCCTCCCAAGTAACTGGATTGCAGGCATGAGCCATTACATCTGGCTCCTCTTTCTTTATTTTTCTCAAATATAGAAAAGTCTTTAATTTTCTTTTCTTTTTTTTTCCCAGAAACACCTTGCCTTTCTAAATTCTCTCATAGGCACTGACAGCTCTTTACTTGATATCTTGGATTTTCTAGATAAATAATCTTATTGCTTATATCTAATAATAAATTTGACTATTTTTTTCATAATTATACTCTATATTTCCTTTCTCCTTCCATTCCCCCAGCCTTCTATCCCCGTTTCTCTTTTTCTCTTTCTCTCCCTCTCTCTCTTTTCTAGGTTAAAACTTTCTAAACAATGCTGAAAAAGACTAGGTAATGGTGCAGTCTCATTTATATCACATTCTTCATGACTCTAATGGAAATAGTGGAGTTCGATTTTGCTTTTGTTTTTCAATTAAACATAAATAGTTGCTATTGGATTGACTTACTAATATACTATTTGGGCCAAAGCAGGTTAGGATGATAGCCTGTGAACAATCCTCCATGCACTTTCATAAGATGGGTGTAAGGTAAGATTGAGAACTCCCTTTGCCCTTCTTCACCCATCATCTACCCTTCATTAGGCTAGGCTTGCCTGTATACCTTGCCAAGTAGAACTTCACAATGTTTCCAGATCTTTCTGAAAACTGTCCATTGGCTTTCCAGGTGGGTTAGTAAATATCTGGGTGGTTTGCCATTCATTCATTAAGTTTAATCTCATCAGTATCATGTCTTCCAGAAATTGTTTGAAGTCACTCTTCTCTGATTTCCCTTAACTTTTTGGTAGGTCTTTTGAATTTCGATGAGAACTAAGTAAAAAAAAATCAGCTCAGCCAACCAATTTGAAACAGTTCCTTTAAAAATAAAAATTGTCATTTTTAATTTGCAAATGTTAAAACATAAATCCTCTCTTAAGTAATAATGACAGATGGAAACGCTATATTGAAACTCAGCTCCTATCATATATATGCAATGGTAATGCACTTAAAAATGTTCTTCTGCATTGGATTAAGTGTTTTCAAAATGAAAATATGAATATGAATAAACTGTCATTTTCCAAAAGAACTGAAAACTAGCACATATACTGAAAAAGTGCTTCTTATTTCAATTATTCTATGAATTATTTTCCTTTTTTATGTTGACAAAGAACCTTCCTAAGAAACATTGTTGAATTTTGTATCAACACTGAATACTAATTAGGAAGAAAAAAAGCACCCTTATTATTCTCTCTGAATAACAAGTATTTTTCCAGTTGGATCACTGTACATTTGCGTATGTTAATTACTTATTTTTCAAAAGATTTACCACTCTAATGTATGTTTTGCAGTAGTAGATCTCTTTGTGTCCTCTACAGTGAAATGTCGTCATTGTTTGAATCACATTTTTGGCAGCATGGTGTTCTGTTACATTCTGGGGGAATCATAGGAGCCTGAGAGATGGGGGAGACAAATCTCATCTATAAAGCTTATTCATGAATTCTTGTTTTGGTGCGGGAAATTTGCCCCTGTGTATAACAAGGGCATTTAAAAAATTCTGTAATGCTTGTTCAAACTAAATTAATTTCTTACAGCAAAGCTCTAAGAAGATCTTTTCTCAGCTGTTAGTATGTTTTAGACTAAGTTCAAAATTCAAAATGAATTTGAATGCTGCCTCCAATCTATACCACTGCACCTCGTTTTTGTTCTTTTTCTTCCTTTCCCAGACACCTTATAGTCTCATTTTACTTCTTCAGTGGACAACAATTAGCATTTTGGTCCCTAACCCAGATCTGTTCCGTCCGCACCTCATGCTTGGACACTTTCCTATTTTCATCATTTCACTAACTAGTCCTCTGACCTCCCTGACCCAGTTCCCTGAATTCCAAGGTAAAAGCTGGCTGATCTGTCAGACCAATTCTAAATCTGCCCATAGCCTTTTTCTCTATGCTATGCTCTCATATCAACTCATTATTACGATTCTGTGTTAAAGGTGTGATAGTTTGAAGGGTTACCATTATTTTTCAGAAACTGAATACTTAGTTTAACATGACTCTTCCCTGAACAGCCTGGTCGATTACCCTGATTCCCCTACTTTCAATCATACTGAAGATGTTATATAGCTAACATGTTATTAAACATACATATACACACACACACACACACACACACACACACATATAGAGATAGATTTTTTTTTTTTTTTTGACATGAAGTTTCACTCTGTCACCAAGCTGGAGTACAGTGTTGCAGTCTCGGTTCACTGCAACCTCTGCCTCCTGGGTTCAAGCGATTCCCCTGTCTCAGCCTCCTGTGTAGCCGGGACTACAGGCGCCCACCACCACTCCTGGCTAAATTTTTTGTATTTTAATAGAGATGGGGTTTCATCATATTGACCAGGATGGTCTTATCTCCTGACCTCGTGATCTGCCAGCCTCAGCCTCCCAAAGTGCTGGGATTATAGGAGTGAGCCACTGCACCCGGCCTAAACATATTTTTAAGGTCTGCAAATGCCCTTCTTCTGCAGCTGTCAAACTGAAGAAAGTTATCTTAGAATTCTGCAAAGTCTCGGAACATGTAGTCTTCAATGACACACACTGTGGATGCTAAGATTTACAAACTCAGTAACTTCTCGGGCTGACTGAAATATTTTTCAAGAAGGCAGCTGTGCACCTCCTGCTGGTGGGTTGGTTGCCTCACTGGTGCAGCCGCTCTGCTAGTGGAAAGGCCCACATGTTCCTTAGAACTCTTTCTTTTTCTATATAGCCAGAACAATCCTCTGCTCACCCTCCTAACTGGTACACCGATATACACTGGGGCTGGCTTTGCTGTGTTGCCCAGCCTGGACTTAAACTCCTGGACTGAAATGATCCTCCCGTCTTAGGCTCCCAAGTACCTGGGACTATAGGCATGTGCTCCCAGCACTTGGCTGATGCAGTCTTTTACACACCGGGCACTACCCTTGCAAATAAAAGTGCCAAATAAAATAACTGTACCATCTACCTTCTAGGTCTGGTTCTATTCTTGATCCATATGTGATTCTAGGCAAATCATTGCCTCTAGGCTGGACCTCAGTATTCAAGGAAATAAAATGAGTGTTTTGGATTATATATTTAATGAACTTTCCTGTTCTAAAATTTAAAACCCTCACTCATCTCAAGGTTAACTTTCTGTTTGTTTATGACTTGCTGTCCTGTCCCATTGGCTGTTGAGAGAAGAAACGAGGCAAGTGGGATACCGGAAACTCAAAGTTGCTAGGAAATTAAGTCCTGGCCCAAATGTGCGTTTTATTTTTCTCCATGTAACTTATCCCCACCTAGTGGCTAGAAGTTAAAATAGCAACTCATACTTTGGAGAGAAAAGGGATTTTATTGACCACATCCAAATAACGTTTTCTTAGGGGAAGTGATACACGGTGTATATATGTAGGCCATGTTTTTAAACAACAGGTTCAAGATGATGGCTGAAAATCCTCCTGTATCCACTATGCATGATAATTACAAGGGCTGGAGTTACCAGAAAGGCAGAAAATAATTTTTAAAAGGTTGTTTCTAGAAGCTGCTTTGAAGAACCTTTATGCCACACATAACAAGAAATTTTTTGTGTGCCTTGGTTTTTTACAGTTATTTTGAGTAATGAAATTTGAAGACAACCAATCCCTGACAAATCAGAGACAACATCAGAGAATAAGAGTCATTTGTTTAAAGTTGACACACACGCAGGGCAAAGTTTATTTATCCATTTTTAAATCCTGGAAAGTGTATGCAAAAAGGAACTATACTTCCTGGTTGTCTGGAACACACCCCATCTGAACAGTTGAGTGGAGTTTCTGGGTTTTTTTTTTTTGCCACTTCTTCTCATTTGTGCGCCTGTGGGCCACCGAACTAGTAGGCTAGTTATAGAACCTGTGGGGCTTTCAGGAACCTAGATGAAATTTTTGAAAAAGGAAGTAGCATAAAATAAGGTCCCAGGAAACAGATGTTTTACTCAGAATTCTGAAGCAAAAACACCTCGTTATAATAGTTGTGCTTAGGCTTTTTGTTATGGACGAGGATAAAAAAGTGGAGTAAGAATCTTTGCTATTACTCAAAGAGTCTTCTTGTTTGAGTTCTTCTAATATTGTTAGGCCACTTTTGTTAGACCAGTTGTATTCAGAAGCCAACAGCTAAAATTTAGGCCAGGATTTGTGGGATCATTTATATTCCATACAACTCATCAATTTGAGGACAGAGTTACAATAATTTTTACTTAAACTATTACACAAAAGACTCTTTATAAATTAATGTTAAGACTTAGAATTCACTCGTTTACTTTGTCTCGGGTAAGCTTGCTGAAGTTTGTGCATTTTATTGATCTCAGAGAATCAACTTTTGTTATTGTTGATTTTCTATGTTGCTTTCCCATTTTCAACTTTTTAAATTCATGTTTTCATTTTTATCATTTTTTCACTTCTGCTTTCTTAAATTTAATTTGTTAATCTTTCTCTAGCTTCCTAATGTAGAATCATAGGTTATTAATTTTAAGTTTTTCTAACTTCTTTTTTAAATATATGTATTAAAAGCCAAACATTTCCTTTGAAGCGCTACTTTCACTAGCTATAATTTCATTCAAAATATATTTAATTTTTTTTCAAGGCTTCTTCTTGAGCCTATTTTTATTTAGAGATGTTTTGTGTAATCTCCAAATATTTGGAGATTTTTCCAGTCAACTTATTACATCTAGCTTAATTCCACTATGCTGTGAGAACACACTTTGTCTTCAATCCATGTCTTAAATCTATCATGGTAAATCTCAAATTTACCATGTAGGGAAATAATGAAAATGTGAGCATAAATTTAAAAAGTTGAAAATGAGAAAACAGGCTGGGTTGGGTGGCTTATACCTACCTGTAATTGTAGCATTTCAGGAGGCCACAGAGGGGTGACTGCTTGAGGTCAGAAGTTTGATACCAGCCAGAGCCACATAGCAAGGCCCAATTTCTACAAAAATAAAAAATAATTCAGATGTGGTGGCATGTGTCTGTAGTTCCAGCTGCTCAGAAGGCTGAAGTAGGAGGATTGCTTGAGTTCAGGAGTTTGAGGTTACAGTGAACCATAATTGTGCCTGGGTGATAGAGCAAGACCCTGTTTCAAACGAAAGAAAAGAAAATGAAAAAACAATATAGAAAATACCTAACATCAAAGGTAGTTATTTGAAAAGATCAATAAAATAGATAAACCTCCAGCACGGCTTACCAACACACAAAAATGCAGGAAGAAGACATGAATTACCACTTTCACAAATGAAAGAAGTATCATTACAACTGATTTCCTGGACACTCAAAGGAGAAAGAGGGGATACTATGAAGAAATGTTTGCCCACAAATTTGATAAGTAGATGAAATGGACCAATTTTTTGAGAGATACACACTGGCAACATTCACGCAAAGGGAAGAATAATAACCTTAATCTCTGTATGTAAAATAAATTAAATCAATAACTTAAAAATCTTGGGTAAGGAGTGGTGGCTCACGCCTGAAATCCCAGGACTTTGGGAGGGTGAGGCAGGCAGATCAGCTGAGGTCAGGAGTTCAAGACCAGCCTGACCAACATGGAGAAAACCTGTCTCTACTGAAAACACAAAATTAGCCAACCATGGTGGTACATACCTGTTATCTCAGCTACTGGGGAGGCTGAGACAGGAGAATCACCTGAACCTGGGAGGTGGAAGTTTTTGTGAGCTGAGAACGTGCCATTGCACTCCAGCCTGGGCAACAAGAGCAAAACTCTGTCTAAAACCAAACCAAAGCAAAACAAAACCTTCAAAAAAGAAAGCACCAGACCAAGACTATTTTTAGGTGATTTATATCCAGCAGTTAATGAAGAAATAATAATTATTTTGAATTTCTTCCCAAAATAATAGTAAATACTTTCTAACTCATTTTATGATGCCAGAACCACTCTAATACCAAAACAAGATAAAGACATTGCTAGGGAAAAATAAGCTTACAGACCAATATTTCCTGTGAATATAGACACAAAAGTCCTTAACAAAATATCAACAAACTGAACTCACTCTACCAGAGTGAGTTCAGAATTGAGTAATTAAGTAACTGGATGGTAGATCATAAGAGTCAGTTTTCTCATTTATGGAGTGGGAGGTTACAGACAGGCAAAAGGAGAAGGCTAGAATGGTCTATGTTGCAATAGATTGGAACTGGAGACCTCAGTATGAACGCATAATCAGCTTAATATAGGTATAGATGGTCATTTATAGGAATGTTTGTGAAAACATAGGTTAGTATATATACATATTTGAGAAGATATAGAAGCAATGATTCCCCAGTAGTAATGAAAGCACTCACTACTCAGATCTTGGTTTCCTAAACCATTTTCCAATATGAAGAATCAGGGCTCTTTGGAGAAGTGCCTGATTCTAAGAACAGGGCACAAGCATAGGCAATGAGCCTGGAACATTGTTGGTGCCAGAAAGCAAGCAAGTGCTGAAAACACACACACACACACACACACACACACACACACACACACACAAAACCTTGCATAAAACATAAAACACAACAATGGGGTATGTCAATAAGGCATGGAAGCCCACCAAAATAGCTCTCTATGGCCAAAACTGGAATAATCTGAGCAACAAAACAGCATGGTGTTGGAGTAAATGCAAAGTATAAAACAAATACCCATGATTCCACACTGATATAAATAAATGATTGAATAACTAACTTCCCACACCACCAGTGTGGGCTGTGCGCAGTAACTTCCAAAGAGAACAATCAGGAAGGGGGAAAATAATAATTTTACACTGGAGAAATCTGACAAGCACGATCTCAGCCATGTGATCACACTTGACATCAAGAGTGATGTCATGTTCCAATAGTAAGTAATGAGATGGAAGCTGTAATGAAAAGTCTCCCATCAAAGAAACGCCCAGGACCAAATGACTTCACAGTAAATTCTACCAAACTCTTAAAGAAGAACTAATACCAATTCTACTCCAACTATTCCAAAAAATAGAGGAGGCAGGAACACTTCAAACCTCATTCTGTGAGGCCGGTATTACCCTGATACTGAAAGAAGACTAAGACACATCAAAAAAAAAAAAAGAAAACTACAAGCCAGTGAACAATAGGGCGTGTTTTATCCAATCATGTACAGATTTATATGCTAATCCTCCCCTTCACAGGGTACAAGTTTCAATTTTTTAATGAGCCTAACTACAATAAACATCTCTTTTCTATCATATAAATGCTTCTACCTTTCTGAGGGTCACTCAGGGAAGTTCTTCACTGGGCTACTTTATCTTGCCTGAGCAAGCAAGGAAACTCAGTGTTTATTTTATTGATGGAATGTCTTTGACACTCTTTTAAAAAAGACATCCTACTGAATGAACCTATTAGCTTTCCTTCGTCTAGATGGACGTTTCTCAACCTTGGCACTATTGATGTTCAACACTATATAATTCTTTGCTGGAGGAGAGGGTGCTATTATGTGCACCATAGGATAATTAGCCTCATCCCGGGCCTCTGCCATCTAACGTCAGTAGCACCTTCCCTTCCAGCTGTGCAATAGAAAATGTTTCCAGATATTGCCAAATGTCTCCTGTTAGGCAAAATTATCCCTTGTTGAGAATCTGTTATTTAGATCAACAAAGGACTTGAAGGTCATGAGAGGCCCTCTTGAGCTTTTGTTCCTGGGGTCTACTGTTTCCAGTGGTCAGTAATTCAATGATGACAGAGCTTTACTGTCTTCACTCAGTTTGGTTTGTATTGTAACCACCAGTCTTCCGTGAGTGGTACACGACGCCACTATGTTGTTGGTAGAGCTGGTTGATTGAGCTCGCATTCATTGATTATGGTCTGTTTGTCCACTACATTTCCACAGAAAATGAGAAGTATTTGTTGTCAAGATTTGAAATACATAGTTAATTGGATCTTCACTCAATCTGTGCCTCATCTACCTGTCCTTTGTGTCTTTTCCCGACTTCTTTAACCCATATGCAGACCATCGTTGCCAAAATGTGGGCTAAAACTCAGGTGGAAAGTTGCTCTGTGTCATTCCTTGCACATTACCTTTTTCACATCTGGCTTACTTTCTTCTGAATCCTATGATAAACACAGGGACTCTGAGCTCAAAAGAGTGAACAAACTGAAGGGAATCCCAGTTTCTAACGGTATATTAATTATAATGCTAATTTCTATGCTTATTGGTTTATAACTACTAATATATTGCAGATATCATTTTGAAAAGGGGCAATTGAAGGATTTCTCGAGAAAATATAATTCTATATTGTTAAAATATGTTAATTCCTTAAGACAAACCTGTTTGCTAAAGTTACAAATAGAAAGACTTTAACTCTGAGGCAAGTTAATGGCCATGCCTACAATGCAACTATGTAAGAGTTTATGTCACTCTAGAAAAAAAAAAAATATGCTAACAGAACTAGAGGGCTTTAAAACAATTTAAACATTTCAGTAGGTGGCATATAAATGCAACAAAAGTTCAAGAAATATCCTAAAGTTTGGTAAATATTTAGACATTAGACAGGGTTAGTATCTTTTTTATTTTATCACAGTTTCAAAATAACATTAACATAAAGAGTAGCACAAAAAACAATGTTAACATAATACTATAGTTTAAGCACAACATGAATTTACTTACTATGGAATGCATAAACAGATAGGTTAACATTAATCTGGCAGAATTTTACAATTATGAACATGTCAACAGCTGTTCAAGGAAATTAAATTATAGTATCCAACATCCTTATAAAATGGCTTGATTCATTTAATTTGTATAATATTAAAAAATAACAATTATTCTTTTATTTTTTGACTATCTTCATTCTCTAAGAAACTATTTACATAATGAACTTATATGTTAGATTTAATGAAGACATAATTGCATCAGAAAAATTTAATAACCCTTGTATTTAAGTCAACATAATCCAAGTTGAAATATTAGTCTCATATTACAGAGAAAATTTTAATATCCAGACCATGAAATGTAAATGAGTTTTATAAGTCATTAAGAAAAAGAAATAACTTAGAAAAATAGCTAAACAGCATGAACAGTCAATTAATCTGAGAGAGAGAAACTGGCTAAAAATAATTTGTGAAGACTGTTGATCTTACTAAAGGAAGAATACAAAAGAAAACAATGAAAACTGCATTTTATCAGATAGGCAAATATCACAATAAATATTTATAATAAATTGCTGAGAGTTGTTGAGATGTGCAAATTTATTTCAAAAGAGAGGTAGTATAAATTAATATATCCTTCTTGGAATTCCATGTGATAGTCTCTCAAAATTTAATTTCAAGTTGCAAATATTTTAACCTAAAGAAAGTTTTCCTACTGCAGATGCACATTTTTTATTAAGTAAACATTCATGGTCATCTTTTATGTACCAGGCACTATGTGAGATACTGGGAATAAAATGGCAAATAATATTTATTGCAGGATCATTTTAAATACAAAATTTGTAACCAATTAAAATTTCCATGCTAAGAAGTTGTTTATATGAACTTACAATGTAGTGTTGTGTCAACCTTCAAAGAACAAAGTGAGTCTGTAAGAGCTGGTATCTTAAAAAATTATCAGTATCTCTGGATAAACATAAAGGATTAAATTATATGTAAGTAAAAGTGGACAAACTATGACGTATTTCCTTTCTGGTAAAAGAAATTTAAATATTCATAGAAAGAATACAGAAGGATAGCTACCAAAGCTTTATCATTAAATTGTTAAATTGTTGAGTTTGTTTTTAAACATTAGGGTCACTTGCTTAAGTGAATAAATAAATGAATAAGGAAGTTATTTAATCAAGGTCACATCATCAAACATTTAACTACAATATTTTTAAATTGTATTATTCCTTACATGTTTTTCCCCAATAGCATGAACAGAAAACTTCATTAATGAAAACTATTAATGGGAAGACCTTAGCATATAAAAATTCTTATATTTTGTTTCAATGGTCTTTAAAATGAAGTAAATCTAAAATGAAAAAAATTTCCTCGAAACACAAAATTATGTTAGCCTCTTTATGTTTCCCCTCCCTGCCTTTTACCTGGGACTTGGTGCCTATTTTCTTTAGCTGAACAGTGGCAGCATTTGAACACTGGTGCTCATGGCCTCCTGGGCATGTGCCCTGATTAGGCAAAACCAGGGTTGGTATAATGTGATTGGATAGGCAAGGCTAAATGAGACCTATGTGCTGAGACCATGTCAACAGGCTCCACAATGTCTTTGTATGAAAATACATCAAAGAAGAAAATGATATCTCACTTTTGATTGCCATGTATGAAAATTATACATATTTTGGAATGTTTTAATTTTTAGAAAGACCTTAATATAAATAACTTTGAGAATTAGTGTTAGTGCCAGTAGTCCTTTTCACAATTAATCATATATATTTTTTTACTTACACTCTTAAAAAAGGATACTTAGTAATTCAAGGTCTTAAATTACTCCTCCTTCTCTTATTAAAAGAAAAGTAAAACATATTTAGTGTGTTTTCAGGAGAATGGTGAAGAGCTATTTTAAAGCAATCTATTTTAGTTTTAGGAAATTAGATTGTCATCATGTGAATGTGCTCACTGGCAGGATACTACATAGTTTTCATACTCACCATTCTCTTGGAACCTAACACCTTGTCTGAAATGAATAAATAAATGATGGTCTAATTAATATCATCATAGAATAATACTAAACTTTGTTCATATAATTTTATGGATTTGCCTTTTTAAAATATCTGAAGCACAAATACTTAACATAAATGTTAACAAAACATTTTTAAGTCTTTTACATTGCTTTTCTTGCAGTGTGTAAGTGTGGTTTGGTAAAGTAGTTTTTAAAAATCACTTTTAAAATTTGTGGTTCATAGTAAAAACCTTGAGTGAGATACTAAAATGTTCATATAACATCAATAAAAAATTATTGTGCCAACTCTCAGCAATTCTATTATAAATCAAGAAAATATGTCTTCTGTTTAGCTATTTCAAATCCAAGTTTAACCACATACTCACCTAAATGTTGCACAAAGACTTAAAATCTCTAATGTTCTGCTTCCTAATCCATAAAGCGAGGATGAAAATACATCTGTTATCTTAGGAATAGTCACTGTTTGGGAAGATTCAATATGATAATGTATGTAAAGCACTTAGTATAGGGCCTGGAACATACTGAGTTTTATAGAGAATGCTCTGGTTGGTATTACTGTCACTACAGAGTATACTTCTAGAAGTGGGAAAACTTAAATTTTTGCATTAGAGCAACATAGTGTAGCAATGGTAAATGGGGTAGATGTTGCATAGAGATTCATCTCAAATTGTAGGCATGGCTTACTGTATGAAAGCATTTGTGTGTGTGTGTGCATGTGTGTGTGTGTGTGTGTGTGTGTGTGTGTGTATTAACCTTTCTCTAATAGATGGAATGGATCATTGCCAATACTCAGCCTCATCCTGGCCTATGTTTTTTGTTACTTCAGAGATATTTCTATCTTGTGTTCTACAAATATATTTGAAAAACTTCACCAGTGGAAACTGAAAAGCAATTTTTTGGTGTGTAACTTTTATATTTAAAAATTTTTTGGCCATTTTCACATGATTGTTTTCTATCAGGAATTTTAGAATCTCTGGCCAAGTTCCCAAATCATAACTTTTGGATTTGTTGAGATTGAATTACATTCATCAGTTATTAAATATCCTTCTAAAGTAAAACTTGAACAGGTCAGTCAAAAATTCCAAAACTGGAGTGACATCAGCAAGATGGCAGAATAGAAGTTTTCCACCTCCACCCTCTCCCCACAGAAATCCAACTAGCAAACTGCCCACAGACAAGAATAACTGTGGGGAATCCCAGAACTCAGGAGTGGGGCTGAGAGATATGCTGGGACTACAGAAGTGAGAGAAAACATGTTCAGGAGGTCAGAGGAATGCTTCTCTTTGACTATACCGGCCATACCCCAAGGCAGTACAGTGCCACACACAGAGGATTCCCATTGACCCATGGTTTCTACAGTGAAAAAAATGAGTTGGAGGTAGACATTCAGTTTCCACACAATTCTGGGACCCTTCATAGGGTCACTCCTGTCTCAGCCTATGGGAAACATTGGGAGTACCAGGAGGATTACACCATGACTAGCCAACAGCATAGTGCTGTAGGAACACAGTCCACAAGTTTGCCAGGCTTGAGTCCCTAGCCAGCTACTCCATATAGCCTTGGTACTCACAGAGAGAGCATGTGACCCCACTCAACCCAAGCTGAAGAGCAGTGACTCCAAAAAGCCTTGGTACTCTGTTTAAGCCCACCATAGTCTAGGAAGCAAAACTAAGTCCATGCATATCTAAGAAACGTGGCCTCTGACCCTGCTCATCTTATATGGTTAAGCAGCTACTCCAGCAACTTCACCTAGTCTCAGAACCCAGAATATAATCCTGTATAACTACAGATTCTGAGCAACAGTATCACTCAGCCAAGGAAAAAAATCTATAACCCTGCCCATTCAGAGACAATCACAGAGTCCAGCAAGAAGCCCCACTTGACAGTAGAGTCCAGTTAGTGGTCTCACCAAATCACAGAGTACCACCAGCACTACCATTAGACCTCAGAGCACAGAAAGTGGCCAAGCCCAGCTAGGAAACCTGACACCACGTTTAGCCTGTCTGAGGTTGCTATTAGCTGATTCCTCCAGAATCCCAGGCTAGGCTAGTAAAGGTCTATCACCACCAAAAATCACCTACAAAGGCAGGGAGAGGTGGCTGTTTGCTAAAAAACGCAGATATCAATATAGGGACACGTATTACAAAAAATCAGGAAAATACATGATACCACCACAGAGAAAAAAAACAAACTAATAAAGCTCTGATAATAGACCTGCAAGAAATGGAGATCTATGAAATGACCAAAAAATGATTCCAAATAATCAACCTATAAAGAAATCCAGAAAGAAAGCTTTAAGAAAATTTAAACAGAAAAATAAAAAAATTTGGAAAGCAATGCATTAACAAAATTAGAAGTTTAACCAAGAAAAGTAAAAAATAAAAAATAAAAATCCTAGAGACAAAGAATATAACAATTGAGAAAAATCCAATAGGTGTTTAAATAGCAGACTTGATCCAGCAGAAGAAAGAGTAATAAGCTCAAAGACAGGATATTTGAAATTATCCAATCAGAGAAGTAAAAAGAAAAAAAAAATGAAAATGAATGAAGAAGACCTACATAAATTATGGGACACCATGAAGCAAAAACTAACCACCACATAGTAGGGAGTTTCAAAAGGACAAGAGAGATATAAAGGCCTAGAAGGCATATTTAAGAAAATAGTGGTTGAAAAATTTTCAAATGATGAAATTTTCAAAAGATGATAATATTCAGATATAGAAGCTCAGAGACTGCCAGTAAAATTCAAGCCAAAGAGAAGTTCACCAAGACATATAATCAAATTGTCAAAATTTAGACAAAGAAAGAATACTGAAAACAGCAAAAGATAAGAAACACATCACATTCAAAGCTTTCAGCAGATTTCAGATGTTTTCCTGTTGTGTGCAGCTGAGGGACTTAGTGCCCTGTGTCCCAGCTGCTCCAGCCTGGTTAAAAGGGGCCAAAGTACAGCTCAGTCCATGGCTTAAGATAGTGCAGATGCCAAGCCTTGGCGGCATCCATGTGGTGTTGAGCCTGTGGGTGCACAGAAGTCAAGAACTGAAGTTCAGGAACCTCTGCCTAGGTTTCTGGGAGTGTATGGAAATTTCTTGATGTCCAGGCAGAAGTTTTCTGCAGGGTGGCATCCTCATAGAGACCTTCTGCTAGGCTAGTGTGGAAGGAAAATGTGGGATCAGAACCCCCATACAGAGTCCCCACTGGGGCATTGCCTAGTGGAGCTGTGAGAAGACAGTCACTGTCTTCCAGAGCCAGAATGATAGATTCACTGAGAGCTTGCTCTGTACATCTAAAAGCCATAGACACTCATCACCAGTCCATGGTGGCAGTACACTGCAAAGCCACAAGGGAGGAGCTGCCCAAGGCCATGGGAGCCCACTTCTTGTTTCAGTGTGACCTGGATGTGAGACAGCAAGTCAAAAGAGATCATCTTGGAACTTTAAGGTTTAATGACTGCCCTATTGGGTTTTGGATTTACATGGGGTCTGTTGCCCCTATGTTTTGACCAATTTATCCCATTTGGAGAGGGTGTATTCACCCACATCCTCTACGCCCATTGTATCCAGGAAGTAACTAACTTGCTTGTGATTTTATAGGCTCACAGGCAGAAGGAACTTCCCTTGTCTCAGATAAGACTTTGGACTTAGACTTTTGAGTAAATGCTGGAATGAGTTAAGACTTTGGGAGACTTTTGGAAGGGCATGATTGTGTTCTAAAATGTTAGGACATGAGATTTGGGAGAGGCCAGTGGCAAAATGATATGGTTTGGTTGTGTCCCCATCGAACTCTCATTTTGAATTGTAGCTCCTTTAATCCCCATGTGTCATAGGAGGGAAACAGTGAAAGGAAATTGATCTAAGAGGGTGGTTACCCCCATGCTGCTGTTCTCATGATAGTGAGTGAGTTCTTATGAGATTTGTTTGTTTTATAAGGGGCTTTTCCCCCTTTTACTCAACACTTCTCCTTGCTGCCACCATGTGAAGAAGGACATGTTTGCTTCTTCCTCCAAGATTGTAAGTTTCCTGAGGGCTCACCAGTGGTGTGGAATTGTGAGTCAATTTGACCTGTTTCCTTAATAAATTATCAAGTGTTGGATATGTCCTTATTAGCAGTGTGAGAACAGATTAATATACAAGCTTAAACCTATCAATAATTACCTTGAATGTAAATAGATTAAATTCTCCAACAAAAATACAAAATGGCCAAATACATAAAAAAAGAAGATACAACTATGTGCTGCCTACAAGAGATACCCTTTTCTAGTGGCAGCACATGTAGACTATGAATGAAAGGGTGGAAAAAGATATTCCATGAAAATGGAAACCAAAATGAAGCAAAGTTACCTATATTTATGTAAACAAAATAAACTTTAAATAAAACTATAAAAAGTAGACAAAGAAGGTCATTACCTGATGATAAAAAGAGGTTAATTCACCAACATATATTTATGCTCCTAAATACATAAAGCAATTATTCAATGATTAGGAAGGAGAAACAGAGTATGCTATTATTTTAGAGGACCCAGAATGCAAGCGAGGTTCAATACATGCAAATCAATAACATCATGTTAAAAAATAAAAAATATGTGATGATTTCAATAGCTACAGAAGCAAATATTTGACAAAACTCAACAAGTTTTTTGATCAAAATTCTTAACAAATTAGGTATAGAGGAAATGTACTTCAACATATTTAAAACCATATGTGACAAACTTGTAGTTAGTATCATTCTCAATTGTGAAAAATTGAAAGCTTCCCCACTAAGATTAGGGATTAGCTAAGAATGCCCACTCTCACTACTTCTTTTTTAATATAGAAAATATTAATATAAAAAATTTTAATATAGAACTTATTTCTTTCCAATTGCCTGTATTTGCTGATGACAATGTCTTATATACAGAAAACCCTAAAGATTTCACCAAAAAACTGTTAGAACTTGCAAACAAATTCACTAAAGTCAAAGCATACAAAATCAACATACAAAAATTACTTGCATTTTTATATACTAATAACACGCTATTTAAAACAAATTTTAAAATCACATTTACAATAATGGTAAAATAATTAAATAATTAAGTGTAAATTTAACCAAAGAAATAAAAGACCTGTATACTGAAAACTATAAAACAATGATGAAAAGAAAATTGAAGCAAACACAAATAGATGAAAAGATACCCATGTTTATAGACTTGAGGAATTAATATTATAAAAATGTTTATACTACCCAAAGACATCTATAGATTTAATCCTATCAAAATTTCACAGTAATTTTTGACAGAAATATAAAAAACAATCCTTAAATATATGTGGAGCCATGAACAATGCCAAATAAAATACTCTTGAATGAAAATAACAAAGCTGGAGGCATCACACTTCCTAATTTTAAAGCATATTGTGAAGCTATGGTAATCAAAACAGCATAGTACTATTGGAAAATCCAGAAATAAACTCATGAATTTCTGGTCAAATGATTTTTGACAAAAGTGCTAAGAATACACAATGGGAAAATGATAGCCTCAAATAAATGATTTCTGAGAAGACTAGATATCCATTTGAAGAAGAATGAAACTAGACCCTTGTCTTATGCCATATACAAAAATCAACTCAAAATGGATTAAAGACAAATATAAGACCTGAAGATGTAAAACTACTGCGAGAAAATGTAGAGGAAATCTCCATGCCATTGGTCCGGGCAACAACTTTTTAAGAAATGACACATAAAGCATAAACCACAAAGCAAAAACAGGCAAATCAAATAGCAGCAAACTAAAAAGCTTTCTCTCAACAAAGAAAACCATTAACAATGTAAAGAAACAAAGAATGGGAGAAAATATTTGCAAACTATACAACTGATAAAAGGTTAATATCCAAAATATATGAGAAAGTCAAGCAACTCAATAGCAAGAAAACAAATAATGCAATTAAAAAATTAACAAATGACATTAGCAGACATTATTCAGACACACAGATGACCAATAGGTACATAAAAAATGCTCAGCATTACAAATCATTAGGAAAATGCAAATTAAAACTACAATGAAATATCATATATGCTAGATTGGTCTTTATAAAAATGATAAAAACAAGTGTTGGAGAGGATGTTGAGAAAAGAGAACCTTTGTATATTGTTAGTGGAAATGTAAGTAACTATAGCCATTATGAAAAACAATATAGAGGTTCCTCAAAAAACTAAAAATAGAACTACCATATGATTTATTAATCCCAATTCTGACTATATATCCAAAGTAACTGAAATCAATATATTGAAGGGATATTGCATTCCCGTGTCCATTGTAGTATAAGTCATAACAGCCAAAATATAGAATCCACCTCTCTGTCAGTAAATGAATGGGTAAGGAAAATGTGGCATATATACACAATGAAATGTTATTCAGCCTTAAAAAAAACAAGGAAATTCTGTCGTTTGTGACAACATGGATAAACCTGGAGGACATTACATAAGTGAATAAAACAAGGCACAGAAAGACAGATAACATGATTTCATTTATAGGTTGAACCTAAAAAAGTTGAATTCATGCAAGTAGAGAGTAGAAGGATGTTTAGCAGGAGTTGGGGGTGGTAGGAAGGGAGGGAATAGGGAGTTGTTGATCAAAGAATAAAAAGTTTCAGAGAAACAAAAGGAATAGGTTTGAAATATATTGCAATGCAGGGTGACTATACTTGATAATAACGTGTTGTATATTTCAAAAATAACTAAGAGAGCAAATCTCAAGTGTCTCACCATAAAAAATGATAGGGAAGCAAGGTAATGGGTTTGTTAATTAGCTGGAATTACTCATTCACGTTGTATTCATATACCAAAACATCACACTGTATCCACAAATGTATGCAACTATAATTTATCAATAAAAATAACATTAATAATATTTTTTAATACCCAAATTATTTCCCATTACTTGTAGAGATAAGGTCAAATTTCTTGAATGATGATATGGCTTGGCTGTGTCCCCACCCAAATCTCATCTTGAATTCCCCTGTGTTGTGGGAGGGACCCAGTGGGAGGTAATTTAATCATGGGGGCAGGTCTTTCCTGTGCTGTTCTAGTGATAATGAATGTCTCTCATGATCTGAGGGTTTTATAAAGAGGAGTTACCCTGAATGAGTGACCTCTCTTTGCCTGCTGCCATCCATGTGAGACGTGATTTGACCTTCCTTGCCTTCTGCAAATGATTATGATGCTTCCCCAGCCATGTGAAACTCTAAGTCCATTAAACATCTTCCTTTTGTAAATTGTCTAGTCTCAGGTACGTCTTTATCAACAATGTGAAAATGGACTAATACAGTAAATTGGTACCAGTGGAGTGGGGCATTGCTGAAAAGATACCTGAAAATGTAAAAGAAACTTTGGAACTGAGTAACAGGCAGAGATTGGAGCAATTTGTAGTGCTCAGAAGTAAATAGAAAAATGTGGGAAAGTTTGGACCCCCCTAGAGACTTGTTTAATGGCTTTGATTAAAATTCTGGTGATGATAGAGACAATGAAATCCAGGATGAGGTGGTCTCAGATGGAGATGAGAAACTTGTTGGGAAATGAAGCAAAGGTGACTCTTGCTTTGTTTTAGAAAAGAGACTGGTGGCATTTTGCCCCTGCCCTAGAGATTTGTGGAAATTTGAACTTAAGAGAATTGATTTAGGGTATGTGATGGAAGAAATTTCTAAGCAGCAAAGCATTCAAGAGGTGACTTAGGTGTTGTTAAAGGCCTTCAGTTTTAAAAGGGAAGCAGAGCATAAAAGTTTGGAAAATTTGCAGCCTGACAATGCAATAGAAAAGAAAATCCCAGTTTCTGAGGAGAAATTTAAGCCAACTGCAGAAATTTGCATTAAGTAACAAAAAGCCCGATGTTAATCCCCAAGACAATGGGAAAAATGTCTCCAGGTCATGTCAGAGGTCTTCATGGCAGCTCCTCCCATCACAGACCTGGAGACCTAGGAGGAAAAAGTAGTTTTATGGGCTGGGCCCAGAGTCCCTTTGCCATGTGCAACCTGGGGACTTGGTGCCCTGTATCTCAGCTGCTCCAGCCATGACTGAAAGAAGCCAATATAGAGCTTGGGCAATGGTTTCTGAGGTTGCAAGCCCCAAGCCTTGGCAGCTTGCATGTGGTGTTGAGCCTGCCAGTGCACAGAAGTCAAGAATTGTGGTTTGGGAACCTCCACCTGGATTTCAGAGGATGTATGGACATGCCTGGATGTCCAGGCAAAAGTTTACTGCAGGAGTGGGGCTCTCATGGAGAATATCTGCTAGGGCAGTGCAGAAGGGAAATGTAGGGGTCAGAGCCCCCTCACAGAACCCTACTGGGGCACCATCTAGTGGAGTTTTGAGAGGAGGACCCACTGTCCTCCAGACCACAGAATGGTAGATCCACTGACAGCTTGCACCATGCACCTGAAAAAGCTGCAGGCACTCAGTACCAGCCCATGAAAGCAGTTGGGAGGGAGGCAGTACCCTGAAAAGCCACAAGGGCAGAGTTGCCCAATACCATGGGAACCCACCTCTTGCTTAAGTATGACCTGGATGTGAGACACAGAGTTCAAGGAGATCATTTTTGAACTTTAAGATTTGACTTGCCTGCTGGATTTTGGACTTGCGTGGGGCCTGTAGGCCCTTTGTTTTGGTCAATTTCTCCCATTTGGAATGGCTGTGTTTACCCAGTGCCAGTATCCCCATTGTATCTAGGAAGTAACTAACTTGCTTTTGATTTTACAGGCTCATGGGCAGAAGGGACTTGCCTTGTCTGAGATGAGACTTTGGACTGTGGACTTTTGAGTTAATGCTGAAATGATTTAAGACTTTGGGGGACTTGGGAGGTATGATTGGTTTTGAAATGTAAGGCCATGAGATTTGATAGGTGATAGGGGTAGAATGATATGGTTTGGGTGTGTCCCCATCCAGATCTCATCTTGAATTCCCATGTGCTGTGGGAGGGACCTGGTGGGAGGTAATTGAATCATGGGGGCAGCTGTTCTCATGATAGTGAATAAGTCTCTTGTGATCTGATGGTTTAGAGAGGAATTCCCCTGAACAAGCTCTCTCTTTTTGCCTGCTGCCATCCATGTCAGATGTGACTTGCTCCTCCTTGCCTTCTGCCATGATTGTGAGGCCTCCCCAACCTCATGGGACTTTAAGTCCATTAAACCTCTTCCTTTTGTAAATTGCCCAGTCTCAGGTGTGTCTTTACCAGTAGTGTGAAAGCAGACTAATTCAAATGACATGTGTGTTTAAATAGTCTGACTTATGCCTACCTTGTCAACTTAATTTTCTCCACTTGACCAAAAATCTGTCCTAATTTCCACCAATTGAAACTATTCCCATGAAGGCACTATTATGAATGAATCCTAGTCATTGTTTTGATATCAGCTAATTAAACAAGAAAGGAGATAAAGAAATATGTGAAGATTTGTGGGAATATACTGAATTTACTCTGGGAAAAATTTCAGTTGATTTCTTTGTATGTCATACAAATATAAAGTCTGTAATTAAATAATTTGTCCTGATTTAAGCATATTATGGTAGACTAAAGATGTAGGTTTGGAAATTTACCATTATAAATAACACAAATTATGGAAGAGTATGAGATAACTCAGGACAATTACTTTGAATAACTAAAGAAGAGAGTCATGGGAAAAGGAATATGCTATGCCTAACAAAAAGGAACAGAAAATACTGTAAATTTCATATACACAATACACAGTGTTTCACTGTGTATACTCAGAGAACCAGATCAAGAATGGAGAATGTTTCAAGGAACAAATGATAAAAAATTATAAAATATAATAAAGATCGGGCAGATTAGTAACTGCAAAGAAAATTTTGAATTAACAATTTAGAGTTAGCAAGTGTCCCTTGACTGAACTATTTTGGGGTTAAAATTTGGAGACTTGCCTTGGTATGTAAATGTAAAATAATGTAACAGTGAGAGCTAATATAAGTAGATCTTTAAAAGGCTTATTGGTCAGAGAAAAAGTACTAATAACATGGTAGCTATGAGGCTGCATATTTCATTACTTCTTTTTTTTTTTAATCTATCTGTGTTTTTTTCAGAAGTAGTTTTATTTATGTATTTTTTTTTTTTTTTTGGAGACAAAGTCTTACTCTTTTGACAGGCTGGAGTGCAGTGGCGTGATCTCGGCTCACTGCAATCTCTGCCTCCTGGGTTCAAGTGATTCTCTTGCCTCAGCCTCCCGAGTAGCAGGACTACAGGTGTGCACCACCACGTTCAGCTAAATTTTGTATTTTTAGAAGAGAGGGGTTTCACCATGTTGGCCAGGATTGTCTTGATCTCTTGACCTCGTGATCCACCCGCCTTGGCCTCCCAAAGTGCTGGGACTACAGGCGTGAGCCACCGCGCCTGGCCTTATCTATCTTTGTATAAAAGATTTATCTAGCTTTTTAAAAAAGATTACTGGGAATTAGTAGTAATTTGAATCTGAGTTAAAAGAAGAACCTATAGAAATGGATAATTTAGAAATGAAATCTGCTAATAGATACTTGGGCTCTTTAAAGTTAGGAAAGAACCAACAACAACAACAAAAAAAAATGGGAATAGATTGGGAAAAATGAAGGAATCCTTTCATCAAGGTAGAAAATAAGGGAGAGATGGTCATATATTGTTTGTTAATTACTATGTTATTTCCTTTCAACTTTGCTATCAGAATAATTTCTCCTATAACTGTAGCAATTAATCTTCTATCAGTGTGTGTTTCTTTATCTTCTGTATACCCTGCTTCATTCTTCCATGCCAGTGTATTAGAGCAAACTTATTCATTTTTAAGTATGTCTTAGAAAAAAGAGCTTTTTACAAACCTTTGCCAGGCTCTCTGTTAAAAGTGTGTGTGTGTGTGTGTGTGTATGTGTGTGTGTGTGCATGTGTGTGCCTGCCTAAATGAGCTTTTCAGAAAAATTAGGTAGACAGAGTGGAAGCCCAAGAATACTTTTTTTTTTTTAACCTTGAAACCAGGATGCACATGAATTCCACCAGAGTTTTGAAAGATACTAATGTCCTGTTAATTACAGCAATTTGTTTAAGTACTAGAGAAATCTATAGAAGTCTTAAAATAACTATGTAATAAGAAGGAAATATGAATTTTCTTCATAGAAGAAGAGTATAATGTATGAACCCCCTGTAGAAAAATAAATTAAATATGACAAATGAGTTCTTTAAAAATACTTTATTGAGGTGTTATTGACATGTAAAAAGCTCTACATATTTAACACATACAACTTTATGAGTTTGGAGGTAAGCATACACCCAGGAAACCATTACCACCATCAAGGCCATAGATATATCTGTCAACTCTCAAAATTTTCTCCTGCCCCTTTTATAGCCAGTGTCATTATATTTGTTCATGTGTGGTAGGGACACTTAACAAAAAATCAATTTTCTTAGCAAGTTTTAATTGTATGATCAGTATTGTTAGCTATAGGCATTATACTGCACAGTAGATCTGCAATCCAATGTTCATTGTAGCATTATTAATTATAGCCAAGATGTGGAAATAATCTGAATGTCCGCTAGCAGATAAATGAATAAAGAAAACGTGGTATGTATATGTATATATACAGACACATATCACATTTATATGAACATTCACATACAACTGAATATTATTTGGCCTTAAAAACTGAGGAAAATCCTGCCATTTGCAACAATATGAATGAACCTGGGGGACCTTATGCTAAGTAAAATAAGCCAGACACAGAAAAACATATACCATATGATCTCACTTAATATGGAATCTCATAATGTTGAACTTATAGAAGCAGAGGGTAAAATGGTGTTTGCCAGGGGTTGAGGGAAGGGGGAAATGGGAAGATAATAGTAAAAGTGTGCGAAGTTTCAGGTATGCAAGATAAAAAAAGCTCTAAAGATCTGTGATGCAGCAAATAAAATTTCCTAAATTTCTATTGACTGTTCTGTAAAGTTCCTAGTAGACTCAGCTGTCACCATTATAATAGATGAATCCGCAGTAACATCATGTGAATCAGTGAATGTTGTTATAAAGGGAGATTTGTATGTAATTTTTATGATGGATAACAAAATGTATTTCAGTTAAGCTATAGACCTAAGTGATTATTTCAAATTTCAAATTTTATTCTTCATGAAATGAATTTTTAAAAAACTATTTTTTATCAGCTCAGTATAACATAAACAAATCATAATGATTTATAATCTTTAGCTCCTTAACTGTGGCTGTTCATACATTTCATTGCAGAAACTTTCATGTGTTTGATTACAGGATCCTAGTTCAGTCTCTAATCAGAGTGTTACACAATGCTTATTTATATTACCTTTTCAAAATCTAAAAAAAATTTCTCATTTTCAAACTCCCTTGCTGTTTGTGTGTATTATTTACTGCTGTTACAAATTGCCCCCAAATTCTGTGTCTTGTAAACACATTTATGAGCTTGGGGTCTGTTGGTCAGCAATTTGTATTGGGCTCAGATGGACAAGTTTATTGGTTACATCTAAGCTCACTAATATAACTTTAGTCACGTGATGACTAGACTGAAGCTGATGGCCTACGATGGTCTCATGTCTTCAGGCTGTCATTGTCTGGCTGTCACTTGGTTCTCTACTAATGCTTCCTCAACAAACTGGAGTTTGTTCACATGGTGTCTATATTCTAAGAGGGTTAGAGTAGAAACTATAAGACCTCTCAATCTTAGGCCTGGAAGTTACTCAACATCACTTTTACCACATTTTACTGATGAAAGCAAATTGCACATTATTATATCTGAAGAAGCAGAGAAATGAGTGTTATTTCCCATGACTGGAGCTGTAAGTAATTTGTGGCTACACACAAAAAAGACACATTACCTACAGTGAAATGAAAGTAAAGAGTATAGCTGACTTCTCACCAAAAACTATGCAATCCAGGAGACCATAAAATGACATTATTAAAATGCTGAAATGACAAAGAAAAGGAACAAAATCCTATCAATCCAAGAATTTTAAAGAGACTTCTTCAAATGGAAGAAATACAATACCAGGCAGAACCTAACCTACACAAAAAAATAAAGATATGAATAAAAAACAGAGTGAGGTATCAAATTGTTGACTTAATCTAGGGAGAGTATTATTACAAATCTCTGGCGATCGTCAGAAAGTAGAGGTGAGAGTTAGTAGCATGATGGACATATAACATGATAGGAATGGGGCATTTAATGGGATTAGCTTGCATCTTGTTAAATCTGCCCCATGATTCATGAGCTGTAAGTGAATGAGCATGCCCAGGAGCTGCCTACTGGGGAAAACAGTGTGTCAAGGAAAACATATAACAACTGTCAGTTGAGTCAAAGAGATGTAAATAAACAGAATATCTGCAAAGAGAATGAGGACTATATTTGTTCAATATTTACAATGGAGCAGAGAACACAATGGAAGAAGCTCTACAAATTTTCAGTGTAGCAAACAAAAGGTGAGTCTAAGGGACTCTAAGTTCAGGTATTTGAAAGAAGTCATGTGTGGTTGAGAATATTTGATACCACCATTTTATTGAAAATTTGGAAAAAAATCATTTTTGCTGACAGAATGGTATGCCTCTAGCTGTTGATTATGATTCAGGAAAAGAACATGAAGACTTTGGAAACAATTTTTGTTTGAACAATAAAGGGCAGGCAAGATATCATTGTATGTGTTCCTTGAGAAATCAATTTAATGAACTGGAAACTTAGAACTAACAACACAAGAAAAGGAACAATAAATATTAACCTACCTTTGTACAAAGACAGGTTGTATTGAATTCTGAGGAGAGAAAACACCAAAGCTAGCAAAAGACATAAGTTCAAGAGGAAAGGGGGAGATAGCTGCCAGTTAAAGGCAAATCAAGGAAGAGTTATACCTCACCCCTACCATTAGGTATATACAGTGAACTTGGAAATTAAATTGACATCATGCAAGCCTTGTGCCAATCCAAACACCAGGGAATGATCTTTCTTTTTCCTTCTTTCCTTTCACCTTACATGAACTTCCCTAGTAAAAAATACTGGGGCCATGTGTGGTTGCTCACGCTACCTGTAATCCCAGCACTGTGGGAAGCCAAGGCATTGGGTGAATCTCTTGAGCCTAGGAGTTTGAGATCAGCCTGGGCAACATGGTGAAACCCTGCCCTACAAACAAAAAAACAAATCCAAATATTAGCCAGACATGGTGTCATGCCTGTAGTCCTTCCCTACTTGGGAGGCTGAGGCAAGGGGATCACTTGAGCCTGAGAAGCGGAGGTTCCGGTGAGCTGAGATCACACCACTGCACTCCAGCCTGGTTGACAGAGTGAGGTCCTGTCCTGAGAAAGTTTCTCCTATTGTACAGGCACAAAGGGGAAAAGTAACTACTGGAAGCAAAGCACAAAACTCTATTAGGATCTTTTTCCTCCTATTCCCACTATCAGGTAGAAAAGGCTTAATCTGTAGAGCTGTTGGTGGTAACACAAATGTCAATCTTAGGGCACAGATGAAAATTGTTTGCAGCTGGGAGAGGATTACCAAAAACTTTACCTTTAATGGAAAATGAAGGTATATAGCAGGCCCAGGACTGCAACTGAAGGAGAGTCAGTAGCATTTGTAGAGGGCAGACTCTTGACCAGTGCCTGCCTACTATGGAGACTTACTCAGAGCATCAGGAATGACCCTTCTATCCCACTTCACCAGGCTAACAAGTGTCCAGTAAAGATAACCATGAAATAGTGCTGGCAAGCTGCAAGAGATGTAATTTCTGAATTTCATCACAGTGGGAAAATCTAATCCTGAACAAGAAGAAGATATTAAGAAAAATTCTCTGGTAAACCAGCTCTAGGAGAGGAATTTGAGGCTGTGGTTCACCGAGTATAACCACAGAAACAAAAATTTTCACATCCAGCTTAGTTAGATGAACACAAAACCACTGTACTAAAGAAAGATCTAGCAGAAGGAAAGATATACCTGGATCCAAGCAAAAATCTATTTATCTCATTTTCTATTGTCTACACAAGGCATCAATGTTCAACAAAAAATTATGAGATATATGAAAAGCCCAGGAAACAAAAATATTCCCAAGACACAAATGAATTAGCACTAGACTCAAAATATGACAGGGGAATTTAAATTTATTATGCTAAATGCTCTGTTTGGAAAGGAGGTCAACAGACAAGATCATATGGGTAACTTCAGCGAAGTGATAGAAATTGTAAGAAATCAAATAGAAATGCTAGCAATGTAAAGCACAGTAACAGAGAAAAAATGCCTGTGACTGGCTCATTTATACTCTCAACACAGCGGAGGCAAAAATGTCATTGAACTTAAAAATAATTCACTAGAAATTACCAAATGTGAAATATAAAGATAAAGAGTTTTACTAAACTAAATGGATTTCTTCTAAAGCTACCTCTGTACTTTGAATTTCTCTGTAGTAAACTGCAACCTAACTCAGTATATAAAAACTGCAATGTAACTTGAGTATATTCTTTTAACGAGGAGCTGAGTCTCAGCCAAAATTCAGCTAATTACAGGCTGCCAACTGATCAGAACATGCCCAAATAAGGCAAATGCTGAGCTGAAATCAATCAAGCTGCTTCTGTATGCTTTTCTATAGACAGAAAAAGGATGTGACATAGTTGTGCCCAAGTTGTTGGGTGAAGATCTCTGAACCTTTTCTAGTTCTGAGTGCTGCCTGGTTCATTCTTTGCTCAACTAAATTCTGCTAAATTTAATTTGTCAAAACTTTTTCTTTTTCTTTTTTTCTGACAGAGTTTGACTCTTGTTACTCAATCTGGAGTGCAATGTTGCAATCTCGGCTCACTGCAACCTCTGCCTCTTGGGTTCAAGCAATTCTCCTGCCTTAGCCTCCTGAGTAGCTAGGATTACAGGTGTGCGTGATCATGCCCAGCTAACTTTTTTTGTATTTTTAGTAGAGACGGGGTTTAAACATGTTGGCCAGACTGGTCTCGAACTCCTGCTGTCAGGTGATCCACATTCCTCAGCCTTCCAAAGTACTGGGATTACAGGTGTGAGCCACCATGCCCAGTCAAAAGTTTTTCTTTTAATAGCAGAAATAAAAAACATGACAGAGATGAAAAAGAATGGGGTAGGAGAATTTTGGAAGAAATAATGGCTAAAAATTTTCCAAAATTAATGACAGATACCAAATCACAAGTCCAGAAGCTCAGATAGCACCAAACAAGATGTATATATAAAGATGATATGGTTATTATATTCAAGTTGCTGAAAGCAAAAAACAGGGAACATCCTAAAAGTAGAGAGAAGGAAAAAAGACACATTACCTACAGTGAATGAAAATAAAGAGTATGCCAAAAACTATGTAATCCAGAAGACCATACAATGACATCATTAAAATGCTGAAAAGACAAAGAAAATGAACAAAATCCTATCAATCCCAGAATTCTGTATCTAGAGAGGATACCCATAATAAAAATTAAGGGGACATATTTTTTTATTTTTTTCAGGCAAAGAAGTACTGAGCAACTAAAAAAAAAACATTAAAGATAATTCTCCAGGTGGAAGAAATATGATACCAGGCAGACACCTAACCTACACAAAGAAATAAAGAGCACTGGAAACTGAAAAAGTAAAGTTTAAAGAAATTCCTAGAGGAGAAAGTATTTCAAGGAATGCTGTGGTTGAGGTGGAGGTTTAAGGCAGCAGTGGTGATAGTGACAAGCCTGAAACTAAGGCTAGAGTGTGGTGGTCCAAGTATACTAGCAATAATTGATTTTTGCGTAAGAGATACATTTACGTTAAATTTTACCTGGGTTAAATATTGGCCTTTGTTGAAAGATTGCATCACTATGGTGTTTTTTCTTAAATTATTCAACTCTAAGGTAGAGATTATAATTAATATAAAAGAGACTCCCTTTTAAGCCTTCAGTCTAAAAGGTAGTAAACCAATTGATGTACAAAAATATTATAGCAATGTTTTTAAATGATCCCTAGGTCACTTCTGTTTCAGTGTCAGCACAATTTCATGGCATAATTATTGCATACTTGTAAAAAAAAGCATCAATTTTTTTTCTGAGGTAAAATTAAGAAAATTATGATAGACTGAGGGATAGAAGATATAATGAATTCAATAGAAGACAAAACAAAATTGCAGCAGAAAATAAATATCTATTGAGAGTCAAACAATAAATAATATAATTAAGAAAACTAAAAAGATTTCAGTTAATTTAATCCCAAGTGATATTTACATCCTATGTGGATTACAGATGGTTAGCATTTGGTGACCATTGTTAAGCAACATTACTCAATACAAATACCACACCAATTAAGTTTTAAGAGTTGGAAATTTAGAATGGTGAAATTTCTTTCCCAACATTGAGCTTCCAGAATCTTAGGTTACAGATAACAGAGAGCTTTTAGCCGCTTGCATGCTATATCACAGAAAGGCAGACATTTGTAAAGTGCCTCATGCTCATGTCCGTAATTTGATTACTCTCGCTATTATTCGGTAATGTATTGATCTAGATGATTTACGGCTTTGGCTCTGTTCACATGTTCATTCATTCATCATTCCTGCCGTAAACATTTACTACAGGCTTACTTTATGTCATGGGATATATCCTATGGATATAGAGAGGAGAAGGACACTGTTCCAGCAATCCAACATTTGTATTTTGTCAAATGCATGCTCTACTTCTTTTGAAATGACCAGACAGATGTTTTTTCCATTTCATTAATATTAAGTATTAGATTAATTGATTTTGGCATGTTAAACCATCCTTGAACCATTCTGGGTATAGCCTCTGAACCACGGCATCTGAGGTAAGAGTGGAAGTAGCAATTCACTCTCTGGGAGTAAAACTCCTGCTTTACAAGATGGATTCTGGGTAGAGATTGTAGCCCCTGGTCTTTTTCTCTTGCTCCCCTCAGCATGAAATCTCTGCCTCAGAGTGTGTTGAGGTGATTGGGAACCAGTATTCTAGGCTTTGGATAGTACTTATGCCCTATAAGTGAGGACTGGATGGGTTATGAGAGCCCTCGTGAAAGGGAGTCTCTTTTATATTAATTATCCTCTCTACTGTAGAGTCGAGTAATTTAAGAAAAATGCATGGTAATGCAATCTTGCAACAAAGGCAATATTTTGCCCAGGTAAACTCTACCATAAATATATCTCTCCTGCAAAAATCATTTATTATTAATATACTTGGACCACCACCCTTAAGCTTTAGTTTCAACAGTGGTGTAAGTGGGCTTTTTTTTTTTTTTTTTTTTTTTTTTTTTTGTGTGTGTGTGGCTGTTGTGGGTTCTTGGCCTTCAACCTCTTAAAGAATAAGTGGTGGGGCCGCTTCAGCTGCACCTTATGCTCGCAAAGTGAATATCGAACCTAAAAAGTGTTGTAGAAAGGTGATTTTATTTGGGTAGAGAAGGAAAGGAGAAGGGAAAGGCTTCCATGAAGAGTGTGGAAGGGGATTGCATAGGTGAAAATCCCGGAGGGAGCTCCCACCGTGTGGGAGGGGATTCCAGAAAGCTGGAAATCAGGCGCAGGTGGGGGAGCAAGGACTTTTACCCCAAGAGAAACCCCCACCTTCTCCAAGACCCTGGGCCAATGAAAGGAGTTCCTTAGAACTTCCACTGGAGTGATTGACTTTTAGTTTCTTTCCGGCGCCCGGGGAAATTCAAACATAAACTGTTGAAGTTCCTGGATGGAGAGAGATGGGAGCGGGGCATGGTGCTAGGAAATTCTTGCCCTTAAAGCTATGCCCCCTCATGGACCCGGAAAGAGAACACATTCCCTCAGTGGCACCCACTTGTTTACAGCTTCTGCAAAACAGAGTGGTGGGAGGAGGAGCAGGTGAGTAATGAGAGATGTTGGAGGCCTAACCCTCTCCAGTGACACCATAAGTAGGGGGAAGGTTTTTGGTTGCGCCCACACGGAGCAAAGCTTTTAGCTTCTCACTCATAAATATTTAATAGATTTTTTTGAAATAAATGTTTCTCCATTTGCTGTGCGCCTTTAGGTCAACTTCCAGGGACTTTAATTGGTTGCTTTTTGGTTTGTTTGCTTTTTTTACTGAGGACGTGAAAAAATGTAGGGCATTGGCTTCTTTTTAAAAATATTTAAATATTTTTAAATGCTTTATTTAAAATGTGAACAAATTCTTCATTCTGTATACCTAGTAGCTACTTTCTTGCTTGTCTCATTTTCAGAGCCAAATTTTTTGTTAAATTATATTTTCAATTAAAGTAATATAGATATATGCACAAGTGTGTATGCATATACATATACATAAATATATACACTTTTATATTTCTTAATGGTTTTTTTATACCAATGTTTTATTATATTTGTTCTTTAGATGCTATCTCTGAATTTCATACTAAGAAAGATTTAACATTGTTTTACTACAAACTACACACACACATTTTTTTTTATCCTATATTCCTAGAATTGCTAACTAAAATTTGCAGTGAAAAAATATCTAACGTTTAATTATTATAATTACGTAAATATTGGCACCTGACCTACAGAGCATAATCCTATTTCTAATGCAAACTTTTTCTTCTTCCTTAAGTTAATAATTGCTAAATTTCTCTCTCTTTTTTTAGTTTTCTCTGTACTGAATACAAGTCACTAACTTTTATAGAGCTCTAAAATTTTTCCAATATCATCAGTCACCAGGTAATGTATGTTTTATTTAATATTTTTGAAAGTACTCTTTTTGGAATTCACCATCCTCATAATCAAAACTATGATTGCTCTCTCCATATGAAACTTCCCTTTATTAATATATTGGAAATTCCACCTCTTCTGTTTCACACTCCCTGTTTCTCAAATCAGTGTTATCCTCTTTCTTGGTTTGCCTGTTTATTTGGTAGCACTTGTATTCCAGGAGTTTTCAGTGAAAGTTTCAGAGGAAGAAAATTTTTTGAGATCTTGCATATCAAAAATATTTGTATTTTATCCCTACACCTGTCAGTTTGTCTGAGTATTCAATTCTAGTTCTAGCTAGCTAGTTCTAGCTTCTCAGGATTTTGTTAAGTATTGCTTTATTTTCTTCTACCTCCCAGTGCTTTATCTGAAGAGTTAGTAGATTTCTGACTCATAACCCTTTCAACGTGACATGCTTCTTCTGGAAACTTTTGGGGATTGCTATTATTATAATAAAACTCATAGGAGATATTTATTTTCTCAATGGTCTCTGCAGAAATTACTCTAAGTATTGAGTATTGCTCTGGTGAAATATGAATGACTCTGTTTGTTCTGTCTTTCTGTGTGCTTTGTTTACTTTGCCTGGATTCCGCTTACTCTGTCTTCATCTGTTATGTTCACTAGTGTCACCAGAATATGGTTCAATGCAGGTTATTCCGTGTCTCTTTTTGCTGCCAGTTCAAAACGTTCTTAATTTCAGGAAATCTTCCTTGAACTTTTTTATTCAACTTTTTTCTTACGCTCTTCTTCAGATAGGAAAGAAAAATTATATGTACTTGTCCTTTTCTTTCCCTATATGTAAACTTTTAAATAATTGTCATGTCTTTTTCCAATATTTATCCTTTTCTATTTCATTTTGAGTGATTTCTTCAGGATAGCATATTAAGTACCCGACATTATTTGTATCATTTATGATTGTCACTTGTTGTTTCCTGTAACTATTTTATATTCTCTTAATCTCTAGAGCCCATCAAGTCTACTTATCATCTTTTCTGATATGCTGTAATTTTTTTGAGAGCTTATATCACCTTTTTGGAACACTTTATCTTAGTGATCTTTGTTGTCCATAATTTCTGAGATCATACATAATTATTGTCTGAACATTTTTTTATTAATTTATTTTTATTTAGTTTTTTTTTTATTATACTTTAAGTTCTGGGATAAATGTGCAGGTTTGTTACATAGGTATGTATGTGCCATGGTTGTTTGCTGCACCCATCACCCTGTCATCTACATTAGGTATTTCTCCTAATGCTATCCCTCCCTTTACCCCCTAGCCCCCGACAGGCCCCAGTGTGTGATGTTTTTCTCCCTGTGCCCATATGTTCTTATTGTGTCTAAACTCTTTTTCTGTCTTCTAGTATAATTTCTCTTGTGATATAAGTTGTTTATATTTTGATTGTATTACTTCCCCATTTTCCCCCAAAATATGTCTTAAGAATATTTTTTCATCTTATTAATATATATTTTCCAATTTCTATTATGTCCTATCATTGCTTGCTAAGACTATGCTTATCTTGAATGGGGTCAGTTAAGGAATATCTGAAGAAAGAACAGAGGAAGAATGAACTAGAAAAGGCTATAGCCTTGATTAAACACAGTTCCCCTAATAAATCTCTATCAAATTCATACTTATTTTTTCCACAACCACATCTCTCCTTAACTGTCTGAATCTATATATTTTGAATTTAGTCTGGGTAATTATCAGGATCCAGATATTTGGGGCAGCACACAGTAAAACCCCTCATCTCATCAGCTCTTAGTTGTATTATCTGGTGACTTCCACTTCTTTTCCCTCCTTTACCAAGTGTCATATCTGACAGTGTTCTCTCTCAAAGGGGAAAAATTACAGACAATTAGATCACACTTTAGCCTGATTTATCTTTCAATGAAGATTTTAAACCCTATCTCTAGTATGATATTTTAAAATCATGTCTCTAGTTATATTCCATGTTGTGACTCTAAACCCAACAAAAAGGTAATGCATTACCTGTATTACATCAAGGAGTTCAGTAAATGTCTTTGTCTTCATGTGTAGTATATTTTATATTATTTGATAAATATGCTTCATAGTCTGTGATTTTCAAATATATTCATATCCTTGTTCCAAAGAAGGTGTCATCTTGGTGGTTTCTTTTTTGCTTTCATTCTCAGTATTTCATACCATAAGGAAACGCACGAAAATCTTATTACACTGGAGTAAATAGGAACCACTTTTAGAGAAAAAAGTATACCCATAGTATGTTTAATCAGGAAAAATATAATTACTCTGATATATTAAAACGCTTGTATAAATATACGTGATATAACCCTGAAAATTAACTGTAATATAATACTGCTTCTTAAGTGTCAGCCAGTTAAGTGTTTTGTGATATTTGCCAAGAATGTTTATTTTATGTTAGAAAATAACATAAAATATAGCTTTTTTTCTCTTTTTGTCAATTTTTAAAAAGTTTTTGATTCCTACGACTCTACATTTGTGGCCATGAGCTGCGTGTTTTGCATACAAAAGAATCTAAGCTTTTCTACTGTTATTGAGGATGGGAAAAGGAAGAGGATGATGACTGCACTGAAGTAATTCCATAATATAACCAAATCATTGGTAAGTCAAGACATATATTTATTCAGTAATATAACCAAATCATTGATAAGTCAAGGCACATATTTATTCAGTAATATAACCAAATCATTGATAAGTCAAGGCACATATTTATTCATAATATAACTAAATCATTGATAAGTCAAGGCACATATTTATTCAATAATATAACCAAATCATTGATAAGTCAAGGCACATATTTATTCAGTAATATAACCAAATCATTGATAAGTCAAGGTACATATTTATTCAATAATATAGCCAAATCATTGAAAAGTCAAGGCACATATTTAAAAGAATATAGAGCTGTATCAAACATATCCCGGAGTGGTTGTTTAATTTTAATGAAAAGGCTTTAAAAATAGTTTTATACTCTTTTACTCCTTTTACCTACATCTTTTTGAGTTTTTCAATTCCTCTGTGTAATCGGAAAGAATGGTTTTATTATTCTCTTTTTGTAAAGGAGCAAATTTAGAGTCCTCAAATTTACACTGCTAGTGACAAGCTTAAGATAACATTATGGATCCTCTGTCTTCAAACTCCTGACAGTTGCCTCAACATGGCCATCTAAATATACAATTGCAATCAGCACTCTAGGAAAATGAATAAAATATCTGCAAATGCCATAAAATGCAGATTTTGGAACACAATTTCTTCTCTTAAGTGGAAATTTCCCTATAATATTAGTTTCATCATTATATTGTGTGGCACAACACAACATAGCCTACAAGTGCCCTGGCTTTGACATCGGGCAGACCTGGGATCAAAATTAGGCTTTCTCACCTGCAACCCGTATGACTTTGGGTAAGTCCTTAACCCTGATAAATCTTAGTTTTCTTATCAGTAAATTAGGATATTAGTATTTTTTTCACATGGATCTTTTCGACTTTGAGTAATTGTTTGTATGTGTGTGACTCAAACATATGTTTATTCAATATCTAATACAAATTATCTTCCTAAATATCACAAACGTACCTCGAAAATGAGTTATAATAAGTAGATTTAGGAGCATGTAACACTATTTCTACTTTATAGTTTAAAAAAATGAGGCACAGAAATGCTAAAAGACAAAATTAGACTGTCTGTTCAGATTAGGTTCTCCAAGCAGTACAAATCCAGCAAAAAATATATTGCCCTAAGTTAAAATTTTATTTGTTTCATAGAGCCAGCAATCCAAAAGTAGACAATATAGAGCTATATGAATACTAGAAACTAAAAGTCTTCTATTTTATTGTCCGTCTACCTTTTCTTGCTCTTTCATAATCTAAGACAGCATCAGTCTCTAGTTACATTTACATTCCAGCCGGCAGAGGAAGAAATAACAAAAATAGAGGACTAGATGTAAAGGAGATTCCTAGAAAGCTGCAACTTAACAATTTGGCCAGAGCTTTATCACATAGCTACATCCAGCAGTGAGACTAAATAATATAATCTTTATTCGAGGAAGACTATGTTGTGCTAAGTATGAAGGGTATTCTTACAAAGAAATAAAAGAAGAGTGAATATCAGGTCATGTAACTATCAGCGCATGCCGTGATATTTTGATGTTCACTTGAGGTTTATTTGTAAGCTTCTAACTTATTTCCTCTTCTACTAATAATTTTTGTATGAGAAGATCCAGATTTTACTATTGACATTATTTCTTTTATATATTTAACAAATATCTTTACATCAAGATGTACTCTTACTTTTTTTCCACTGTCTATGGGGATTCCAATAACTGCACCACCAGTAGACACATAAGCAATGTCTAGATCTAGTTACAGTATAGCTCTTGACTAAATTCTTATTTATATTTTGGTCTTCTTTTAAAACCTTTCTCTAACAGTTCAATATTTCTGTTTTTTTTTTTTTTTAAATGTGTAACTGGTCACACTATTACATCAGTGACTGTGGTGTGTTGCTTTAATTTTTGAGAGCTTGTAATAATCTTCTAATATCTGTTATGGAAAGTTTCCTCTCACTCTTATTTTCCATTATCATTATTAGAGTTTTTCTATTCTCTTCATAATTTATTTTTTAGTTAAACTGTAGTATCAGTTGTTTTTCTAAAAATTCTTCCAGAAAGTACGTTTAAAAATCCTGTTAATATTTTTCATTTTTTGTGCAAATTTAGAGATTAATATGGTGATAATATTGAGTCTATTGAGAAACATTGTATGAGTTTAAAACTGTTCATTTCATTTAGTAGTCTTAAAGATTTTTCCAAACAGATCTACCATAATTACACACTTATATGTTGGCCCTTTTGTTGACTTTATAATAAGGACTTTTCTTCCATTTTCACCCATTACATTTTCCAATTGCTTTTATATATAAAAGCTGTTGATTTATATATAGTAACTTAGTTCTTAACCACTTTAGTAAATTTTTTCTTTGCAGTTACCCTTCCAGTTTAGTCTCTTATATTTTTTGAACACTGTCATATCATCTATAAGAACAGCAGTAGCACATCTTCATTCTCAATTTTATAACTCTAATTTATTTATCTTTACTAATGTTATTATTTGGTATCCTCAAAGAAAAGTTAAATGATTATAATGCTGGTGGTGGTTTTTTTATTTCTGACTTTAAAGGGATTTCTCTTAAGATTTATCTATTGAGAATACCCCTGTCATTTGGTTTAGAGAAAAACATCTTATAGTACCTATTCATGTGTTTATTCCTATAAGGATTTAATATACTTTTTAAATTTCCGGAATGCTTGTGTTGTTTATCTGGAACATAAGGGCAATTCCTATCATTCCGTTTTATGTTAATACATCTGAAAAATTAAATTATTAATTATCAAATGGCTATTGGGTAAATAATATGACAAGAAAAAGAGTGGAATCATGCAGTAGGATATTTAATGTGGACCATGCCAGGAGTGAGCAGTACCATTGACCTGCTATGATGCATATGGATCTAATTATGTGAATAATTGAGCTTTTCAGATGCATTACCTATTAATTAAGCAAGACTTTTGACTATGTGTGAATAAAACCCCAATAACAGTGGTTGAAACAAGGGAGCAGGGTGTTTCTTGCTCAGGTAAAATTCATGTGTAGGAATTCAAGGACATCTCATGGCTCCACAGCCCTCTGGGATTCAAGCTACCTCCAGCTTTGCATTCTGTCATCCCTAGGACAGTGCCTTGTGTTTAGGGGTCAGGATTGACTTTCGACCATCACATCAATAATCCAAGCCACAACGTGGAGGAAGGGAAGAGGAATTGACATGTGCCCTCCATTTTAGGACATGTCCCAGAAATTGTGGACACTATTTCTGTTTATGTCTCAATGGTTCACACTTAGTCACATGGTTGCTTGTTCAAGGAAACTAGAAATTTAGCCTTAATTCTGGGAGACCATGTTCCCAGCTAAAATTCTAAGCTTCTTTTACTAATAAGGAATGAAAATAGATATTAAGAATTAACTAGCAGGTTTTTTTTTCCCAGCAGGCTGACTTTCACTATTGAATTGAGCTGATTAGACATTTTTTAAGTTTCTTGAAGCAGGAAGTTGTATTATAACTGGTTCACACATATTTTTTAGTACACCTTTGAATATTATTATAAATCCTGGTATTTCCATCTTCAGTTATTTAATATTTTTCATGAAGTATGTTAAAGTCTTTTTATGAGAGGAAAGCATTCTAATGCCATTTGTGATGTATTTTATAGTCACAATGTAGCCTGGGAAACTTCTGGAAGGTTTTTGTTTATAAATAGGTTTATTTAATACATTATAAATGAACCTAACCTTGTATTTAGGTTCTGACATAGTATTCTGACACAGAAGAGGCTGGAAAGTTTAATTATCCTAAATGTTTACTAATACATCAATTTCCTCTCCATTTTCACCATATCCAAGAAAAAAAAATGCAAAGTGTTGATAAGCTGTGAGGTAAGCAAATATCCTGACTTCCTCTTCCATTCTCCAATAAAAACCCTGCCACAATCTCAATCCCCAGGTCTGGCACAATGGCTTTTCTTCCTTCCTGGGTTTGTGTACTAGTTGGTTGCTTTTCTGTTTCTTTAGCAGGGCCTTCCAGTCTCTCAGATTTAGAGCCCCCTCTGTGGAAGGAGAGTCCTGGTCAGCTCAGTGACTACAGGGTAGAGAACAGTATGTACATTATTAATCCCTGGGTATACCTTGAGAGAATGGGGATGTATAAAATCCTATTGAACCAGACAGCCAGGTATTTTGCAAAGTTTGCACCAGAAAATGAACAAAATATTTTATGGGGATTGCCTCTGCAGTATGGCTGGCAATATAGGACAGGTAAGAATGACTCTTGTTTTCATTGTAATCATTTACCAATAGATCTGTGAAGTATTTGGGAAATAAGACTCTGTATATACCCTACCATGTTTGTAAAAATTGATTCTTTATGTTGCTCTCTTTTCCCTTATAATCACTGTTTTCCTACATTTTCTTCTCCTTCTTCACAAATCCTTTTTTTTGTGGGTTGTGTGTTACTATTAGAAACTTCGTTGAGGCACAAGGCATAGTTATCAACTGTGAAAGACGTCACATCTCTTTTATTGGCATTTTACAAATATTTATTGAAATTCTACTAAGTGCCACACTCCTTTCTAAGGAATGAGATAAATAGAACCGTCAAGGAGATATACAAAGGGATGTCAAATTAGTTTGAATTTCTTCAAGTTCTAATTATGACTATGGATATGAGGTTATAAAGAAGCATCACATTGTTCATGAGGATCTTTCTCTGCAAATGATTGCTTCCTCTTGGAAATAAGGTACTTTACAGTGTATAGACAAGTTACATTTTGGGATAAAATATGCATGAATTGAAAGACACTTTTGTTCTGGTTGATAGAAGCTCATGAGAAAGAGTTGCCTGTCTACTCCATACCAATAACACAGACAACAAAGAAATTATTGTGTGAGAGAGATTAAGAAAAGAACAATTTCATTTGGCAAGAAAATGATTATTTTCTAATATTTACATAATGCATATTATAGGTGAGACACTTTTGGTGCTTTTTCTCACTTCACATCACAACCTTATAATGTAGTTAATATTATTATCCCCATGTCATAGATGAGAAAACAAAGGCATTAGACGTTATTTAGATAAAGCCAAGCTAGTAAGTGGTGGATCAGTGGTTTGTTTTGATGCTTGACCATCTCTTTTCATCTGTATGCATATCATTTCATAGTTTGATCAGGAGGTAGAGGGTGAAGCGGAAGAGAAAATCCTCACAAAGAAAACAATATTTTGGACCTATAATTCAAAGTAGAAAACTGTGGTGGTGTTAAAGAAAAGAAATCGATTGGGATCTAAAAAATAAAAGATAAAAAGGAGTGATGGGAATACAAACATATCATTCAGAAATAAATGCTTTTCTATCTACAAAAAATATTTACCAGGTTAAGCAACAGTTATAGCCAGTTTCAAAATATGTATAATAAATACAACTGTGCATCCTCTCTTCTCTAGGGAGATTAGCTGATCCAACCCGAAGGACAAACTGTGGCTATGAATCTGGAGATCTTACGTGCATCTCTGTGGACAGCTGGTGGGCTGGTATGTTCGTTTAAGTGGCAAAGTAGATATTAACCTTTCCCGAAAGAAAGCATTCAAACCTGAAATCTTAAGGACAGAGACAGAACTAAAACAATCCTGTTCCTTTTTTAAAAGGGAACCTATTTCACCATATATCTTACAGCCTCTAGGTCACATTATAGGATTTAACAGCCACAATGTCAATAATGATTCCTTAGGACATATCCAGCTTTTCACAGCAGAACTAAAATAAGGTTCTATAAAAGCGAGGCCTTTGAGGGGCCAGCTCTGGCGATTAGGTGGGAGGTCCAAATAATGACAAAGAATCTCCAGAATAAGGAAGGATGAGAAATGAGACACCAAGACAAATGATGCTTTTCCATTTTGCTCAGACCAGATGTGTTTAATATGGAAACCCATAAATATGCCAGAGATTAATACCTACTGCAATTCATTATACCAATCAGTAATCTCAGGCTTTAATCATATACTTAATGCTAAAATAACCAGAAGTTATTTTCTAATTCTTTCATTAACTTTTATGCTTTAGTAATGAAACCAATTTATACCACAAATCCTTAGAGGTATTTCTCAATAATTAGAAACATTATCACATTAAATTTTACTTTTTCAGAACGACACACATCATATGTAACCTTAGGCATTTTCCTCTTACTGCCCCTAATTTTTCCTTTCAAAGACCCACAAATAGTAGTGGTCAAAGATCTAGAAATCAGAGTTTGTTATTCTTAGATTGGTTTAGTAGTTTGGAGGATCAGCCTGCTACACTGGGGCATATGACTCCATTCACAAATGCCTGTTTAGAATAAAATATTCAACATCACAGATTTCTAGTGGAAATCTGCATAAGCCTAATATCCAACTAGTGAAAATATTTGAGCCTGCAGGAATAGGTTATATATAGGCAAATTTTTAAACAATTTAAAAATAGCCTTACTTTGATTATTAGTCCAGTTATACAATGATCTACTGTCAAAACTTATCTAAAATTTTTGCTTTAAAGGCATAAAATAAGACAAAAACTTAGTGATATGGTTACGAATTAAACTTACATATATATGTGTGTATATATATATATAAAATAGAAAACATTCATTTACCAAAGCTATAATCATGTTAAAATATTTTAGAAAAAAATGCAAATACAATTCACAATAAAACCGTAATGGGAGGTTTTGTACCGTTCTGTGGAAAAGTTGATAGCTTTCTTCCATTTTTACTTAATGCTTTGAAAAATGAATATTATGCAATCCATTAAAACATCATAGTCCAGCTACTCAGGAGGCTGAGGCAGGAGAATTGCCTGAACCCAGGAGGCGGAGGTTGCGGTGAGCCGAGATCGCGCCATTGCACTCCAGCCTGGGTAACAAGAGCGAAACTCTGTCTCAAAAAAAAAAAAAAAAAAAAAAAAAAAGAAAAAACATCATAGTCAACTACTTTAGCCAATATATATTTATGATTATAGGGTTATTAACAGAAACACAATCAAAGTTATATATTTGATTCTTAGGGGGATTTTTGGTCAATTTTTTTTTCCTAGTGCTTAGCTTTTATCAAAATATCCTCTTTGAAATTTGTTAGCCCTTGCGGTAACAATAAGTCTTTTGTTCTTACAGATTTGAATTATTTTCTGTCTTCATTACCCTTTCTTGCTGCGGTTGATTCTGGTATAATGGGGATATCATCAGACCAAGTCAGTCTTTTGCCCCCACCCAAGAATCAGAGGAAGTTTTGTTATAATGTTTCTAGCTGTCATTCATCCTTCCCTGAGACAATGAACAAGTGGAACACCTTTTACCAGGTTTTTTTTTTAATACTCTTAGGAGATGGGAAGAGAATTTATTTTGTCATATAATTCTTTCTAGGATTATTTGTGCATTACATAATATCCTTCTTAGTATGCAAATGTAAATTGCTATGCATGTTATATTAATAATATCTGTTATAGTAGTGTTATGAGTCATTAACACCTACTGCCTCAATATAGCGTTACCATAAATCTATCCATTCTTCTTGGCTCAAATATATTATACACAAGTGGTGAGAATACAGCATACTTTGCTGAATGGTAAGCTATTCTGATTAATTGAAACTTCATGCTGACTAGGATATTGGAAGAAATTTGACTAAAATTAATGAAGAAAAATATATTTATTTGCACTTCAGTAGATTATTGCATTAGTTTAGATTTAATGAAACATTTTAACAAGATATTATTGTTACTCAAGATTTTATGGTAATTTTAACAATGTTGGTAGGAAACAATAAAGACTTTCTGATCACTATAAAATATAGACCCTGAAAATATTTGAAGTTCAATATTTCTAGATGCATGTACTATTATTAAAACTAATGAATACTTTTGTGTTCTTTAAAGAGTGTTAGGCATTAAGGCCATATACATATTATTTCTTAGAAATAAAATTCTCCTTTTATGTAGAATATTGCTAAATTATATATCTGAGCATGACTAAATTTCAGGGAGAAGGATTGTTACAGTTGCTCAATTATTAATAAATTTGACTTCTTTATCTTAGCATTTGCAGTCACCTTTCAGTAAGTTTGATGATCTGTTGAAGTACTTATGGACTGCACATACTTCAACCCTGGAAGATACTATCAAAAGCTTTGAAGACAGGTAAGAATGTGTATCAAATGTATCTCTATTTAATATGCTAAATAATTTTGGGCATTATTTGTATATTTTTCTTCTTCTAGAGTGTTTATCAATCTTTATATTAAATAATAAGCCTAACCATTGGAGATTATAGTAAATATGTGTAAATATTTTAACATGATCAGGCTAAAAAAAGTATTTTATGAAGGGGAAAATTTTGAGAAAAACAGCCATGTATGAAAAAATGAGCAACATGCAACACATTTTCCTAACTGTAGAAAACAAAATGAAATGTAAATATGTAGATGACTTATTATTTAATGATAGACACTGTTACAAGAACAATTGTAGATAAGATAAATGTAGCAGAATTCACTTAAGCATTGATTGATTCATTAATCAGCACCATCTTGAACCAATAGAGGTTCAGAGAGCTTTACCCAGTGATGTGGGCAGGCAGTATTTAAAGACAGAAAAAGAAAGTGACATGTAGGAACACCTTGATTGGTTATAGCTCAACGTTTGCCTTATTTGGATATAGTGTGGTGAGAAATTTGCCTTATATGGGCATGGTTTGATTAGTTGGCAGCCTGTGACTGGCTGAAGCTCAGCTGCCATGATTGGCTGAGACTCATATTTGTTACAAGAAAATACTCCTAAATTTGTTTGCAGTTTGTTTACAAACTACATTAAGCTGCAGTTTGTTACATATTGTCGCAATTTTAGGCCAAACTTAATTTAACAATTCCCCACATTTTGGTCTGCCTCTCAAATTTAAGAGGTCAACCAAATCTTGGGCATTGACACCACTGTCTTTCACTTTCATAATGGACTTATTTGGTGTTGGTATGGAATTCACAGTTCTTAACACCAGGACAGTTGACTGATTATTTATGTTCACTTTATATCTTCATTATTCTTACTGTAGTGAGATCATTTCACATAGAATGAATAGCTGCATAAAAGGATTTAAGACTTGGGGGAGTTAAGGTGCATCAGGGAGATTATTATGATGGCTATCAGGAGGCTAGTACTAAGAGACTGAAGAGTACTCCTTAGCCTCTGTGAATTGAATCAACCTAAATCAAACATATAAATAATAATCCAGAAGAAAAATCTACTTGTTTTAACCAAGTAACTTGTTTGTTGATTTCTTACAACTGAGTTTCTACCCTACCAGATGAATTTACTTAAAAGTACAGCAGGTGGTGTTAGCTAGTACACATGTTCCTCCCTGCAGGTAGTCCAAAGCAATCTAGTTACCTAATATACCTTCAGCAAGAAAATCTAAAGAAGTTTGCTGGACAATTATAGCCTCTGTAGTAGAATCAGCTATAGTAACTAATCTGTGAGACGTATTTCTAACCATAACCTCATTTACATTTATGCAAAGCCAGGGGAGGACTGTTGTACCCAACAATGCCTATTAAGAAGAATTTATACCTGCTGGTAAATTCCTCTATATTATTCCATAGTTCAAATTAAGAGCTGCAGACCAATATCCAGTTTCCAATTAGTTATGGAGTGACAGCAGTACCCTCAGAATCCCTTAATTGCCAGTGGCTCCTTATTTTGCCATTATTGAGACATGGATATGCCAGCATATATGGTTGGCTGTTAAATCTTCCACAAATAAAAATATATTCTGGAGGGACACTATAGACAGCTTCCTGTGTGAGATGCTTTGTACATTATGAGTCACCAGTAGAGAGCATTAGTAATATTTGTCTAAGGCCTCATTTTTTAATCATTGTATGGTTAGAAGATACTAGCAACCAAAGGATTAGGGCTATAAATTTGCCTAAAAATGTTGAATTATCTTCCTTTTGTTTTTCAAATTCAATTTCTGGCTTAACTATAAAACTCTCACTATAGGTTTTGCCTACTGTTGGATTTAAATTATTATTATTATCTGAATATTTGAGTCTAAAAGCCTAGCTGTATAGGAAGAACTAGATATTGTATTTGGAATATCAATGAACTTTCTTACAGGGTGAACCACAATATCTCTAAGATCATGCAAAGATTTAGGTTTAATATGACATATGTAATACTGTTAAGTTCCATGTAGAAGTAATTGATTATGAAATATTGACTATCATATTATATTGCCATATATGAACAGAAAGGAAACATGGGCAAAAAAGGAAAGGGAGCGAGAACTTTGCGAAGCACACACAAGTTTCAATAGCCCAATCAACCAAGCAGAAGATAGGATATCAGGGATTGAAAATCAACTCAATGAAATAAAATGAGAAGGCAAGATTAGAGAAAAAAGAATGAAATGAACAGAGCCTCCAAGAAATATGGGATCATGTGAAAAGACCTAATCTACGTTTGATAGATGTACCTGAATATGACGCAAAGTTCTCGTGTTGTGTTTTTCAGCTCCATCAAGTCATTTATATTCTTATCTAAGCTGTTTATTCTCATTAGCATTTTGTCTAACCTTTTTTCAAGATTCTTAGTTTATTTGTATTGGGTTAGCACATGTTCTTTTAGCTCAGAGAAGTTTGTTATTAACTACCTTCTGAAGCCTGTTTCTGTCAATTCATCAGACTCATTTTCCATCCAGCTTTGTTCCCTTGCTGGTGATGAGTGTGATCCCTTGGAGGAAGAGATGCGTTCTGGCTTTGGGTGTTTTCATCCTTTTTGCACTGGTTTCTTCCCATCTTCATAAATTTATCTACCCGTTGTCTTTGTAGTTGGTGACTTTCTGATGGGGTCTCTGAGTGGACGTCCTTTTTGTTGATGTTGAAGTTATTTCTTTTTGTTTTTTAGTTTTCCTTCTAACAGTTAGGCCCCTCTGCTGTAGGACTGCTGGAGGTCCACTCCAGCCCCTGCTTGCCTGGGGATCACCCGTGGGGGCTGCAGAACAGTAACGGTTGCTGCCAGTCTCTTTTTCTGTTATCTTTGTCCCAGAATGGTACCTGCCAGATGTCATCTTGAGTTCTCCTTTATGAGGTGTCTCTTTGGATATATGGGGGTTGGGGCGCTGCTTCAGGAGACAGTCTGTCCCTTATAAGAGCTTAAGTGTTAAACTGGGAGCTCCATTGTTCCATTCACAGCTGCTGGGCAGGTACATTTAAGTCTGCTAGAGCGGAACTCATAACCACCTTTTTTCCCAGGTGCTCTGTCCTGGAAAGATGGGGTTTTATTTATAAGTTTCTGACATGCTGCTGCCTTTTTTCAGAGATGTCCTGCCCAGCAAGGAGATAATCTAGTCACAGTCTGCCAGCAGAGGTGTTGCTGAGCTGCCATGGGCTCTGCCCAGCTGCTGTGAACTTCATTGTGGTTTTGTTTACAGAGGTACAGTTAGAACTGCCTCGGTAATGGCAGTCTGCCTCAGTAATGGCGATTGCTTTGGTAATGGGACCATTTTGGGTCCAGCTGCACTTGCTGTGAAACTCTCAATCCAGAGCGTTTCAGATTGCTGGTCTTTGTGGGGGTGGAACCCGTTGAGCCAGATCACCTGGCTCCCTGTTTCAGTCCCCTTTTGTTCAGTTGAATGGGTGGCTCTGTCTCCCAAGCCTTCCAGGTGCCAGTTGAAATGGCTGCCCAGATTTGTGTGAGTTTTTGTGCAGAGACCTGTGGCACTGGCTGAAACAGCCGTGCTGGAAACTCATGGTGCTTTTCAGCCTGGGAATCTCCTGGTCTCTGGGCAGCAAAAACTCATTTGGAAATGCAGTGATCACTCACCCTCTGCATTGTTCTCACTGGGAACTGCACTCCAGAGCTGTTCCTATTTGGCTATTTTGGATCTCTCTAGTACTTATTTTCTTTAAGTCAATTAAATACAGCTCCTCTATAATTTAATTTTGGCACTATCATAAGAAAGTAGAAAAATATCACATATATATTATACATATAGACATACATAAACATATAGATGCAAACAGATCTTATTGAGATGGGAGAGTTCCCTGGATCCCTTTGCAGGACTTTTGACAGGGGTGTGGCTTGCTTATTTGGCCACCATGTTCAAATACCCTGTGGGATGGGGAGCACGCAAGTGAGCCAGTGCTGGGCCTGGAGGCTGGGGCAAGTGTTTTTGGACTCTGGCCCCACGGTACCATCTAGGGGTGTCTTACAATTGATGATCTTTTAGTAGTTACTGTTTGTGGATGGGTAAGTGTTAACCAGCTCAGTGGAGAGTCAGGGTGTCAGCCTTTTACATCCTGCCCTCCTGGTACCCAGGTACTTGTCCAGTGTCCAGGAAGAATCAGGTCACATGGACTTGAAGGATGGTGAATGCAGAGATTTTATAGAGTGATGGAAGTGGCTCTCAGTGGGATAAATGGGGAGCTAGAAAGGAAATGGAGTGGGAAGATAACAACTCCTCTTCAACCATCCTACTGTCTTTTTAATGTACATATGCTTCTTCTCTTCTTCTCTACTACACCATTCTGCTCCTCTGCCAGTGGAGTTTGGGGTTCTTATGGGTACAGAATGGGAGGCATGGTGGGCCAGAGTAATTTCAGGAAGAGCAACTTTTGGGTGGGAAAACAGAGATGTGAAGTTCTCATTTAGGGTCGTGGGACCAGGCTTATGGGAGGGGACTTTGCTGGGGAATTGCCCTCTTCTAGCCAATATTTCCCTGCCTCCTGTCTATATCATTATGATTTTATTCTAAAAGTTTTAGACACATGCCAGGTACAGTAATACAAGCTCATTAATTTATTAAAGAATATCTGGATCCAAAATTGTCTTTTTCTGGCCAATGAAGCAAGGCTATCTGCTGATATGACCAAAACCCTCCTTTGTGTGTGTGTGTGTGTGTGTGTGTGTGTGTGTGTGTGTGTGTGTGTGAGAGAGAGAGAGAGAGAGAGAGAGAGAGAGAGAGAGAGAGAGAAAGAAATATAAAAGCTTTAGAAATGTTCACTTACAAGTTTCCAAATAGTTCATTTTTTTTCTTTAACTCTCTCTCTAAATTTGCTTTTCCAAAGAAATGTCTCCTACATAAAGCCAGGTAGAAAATTTACATCTCAGAGGTAAAGAGCTTAGACTTCAGGTTTAAATAACATCATTTTCCTAAACCAACAAATAAGGGTGTAAAGGCCCAGTTAAGACACAATGGCCAGAAAGAGTACCCTAAACAAAGGCAAGGCTTGTTATGTAGATTTAAACCAATGCCTTCTCCATTGTAACAGTTTCTAGGGACCTAGTCCTCCTTTTGTTCCTGTTGTAGAGAAGGAGACACTTTTACAAATTGAGATTTTCCTTATAGATGTGATTTTTTTTTTCTATTAGACAAGATTTTTTTTTATGCTTGTACTCAGCACAGAAATTTCTAATCTTATAGTCACAGACTAATTCATCTTTTAGGTTAGCTTTTTTTCACAATTGAATGACAGACCAATAAATGGTTGTTTTTCCAAGAAAGAGTTTTGGGGCAAACAGTAAAGATTATCACAGTAAGAAAGGGGTAAACAGAATTGGCAGAGCATATAATGAGCAGGGGTTTTAGAAGCAAGGTTTCAGTGGACTGAGAAGTCAACATGGGAGAAGCAGGGTCAAACTGAAAAAACAGAGAGGGCTAATTCTCACAAATGTTTTTTCTGAAAATGGTCAAAGTGTCAGTTAGGATTGAAAACAAGGACTTTTCAGATTTGATTTGAACCCCCGCTCCCACAAAAATCCACCATTCAGAGAGTTTTTCTCTCTGAGGGAATCGTTGATCAATATACCAAAAGTGAAGCCCTTGCGGTTTCTTTTAGTGGGGAAACAGTACAAAGGAAGTGGATTCATCAGATGGCTGGTATAAACATAGACTTTTTTTTTTCTAATGTCTTGGCTGCTTACGATAAAAGCAAACATCTCAATGCACAAGTTTCTTTAGTTTGGGAGCCCTTGGTTTGAATTTTAAAATAGGTATGAATAAGTCTTCTTTGTCCCTGTAGCTGTTGTAACTATGAAGATAAGCACCTGTTTGCATTTTGTAAGGAGTTTCCTCACTGTGGCCAATGTAATTCTAAATTACTTTTGGTAAAATGCACCCATTTCTCTATAAAAGCATAGGTTCTGGGTCCATAGTTTTTTTTCTTTCTTTTTTATAATATTAAATTGGCTGAAGTTCCAGATAGAGGAGTTCCAGAATCCTTGGATCCAGATGAACCCATAATTTCCTATCTTTTGATAACCAGACCTATCTACTGAACACAGTCCAGTCTCTGACGCAGTCAGATACCTGAGGCCTCTCTATAGGACCCACTCCTGTTTCTGTCATGACTTTTAAATGTAGTTCAGATAAAAAAAAATGCTCCAGTGAATTCAAAGAGACTAAAACACAAGTTCTTGCAACATGAATCTAAGAAAGAACTCACTCACAGCCCCAGCTGCTGTAAGAAATCAATGTGCACAATGAGCCCTGGAAAGGACCTTTGCTTGGTTACTTGGTGCTTCTGGGGCTTGCTAGAGGTCTGTTTGTTTTGATGTCTCCGATTCACATTATAGGTTTTCCTCAGTTATCTAGTAATAGTAGAGTGTCTGCTCATATTTAAAAAGAATCACTTAGAAGATCTGTCGGCGTGAGTGGAAGTTTTCTACTAAAAACATACCTCTAGAGTAATCTTGCTGGGTTGTTTAGGTAATCTTTTAACTATTGACACTGTTGTAGGAAAAAAACAGGTTCTTGTCACACGACAAGGAAAAGTCAAGCACACAGACACTTCGAACGGTGAGGGGAATGGAACTTATGGGTCAAAAAGGAAAAATAACTCTCAGCAAACCAAGAGAGAGTCCTGCTGGCAGGTTTCCCACTTCACAGTTTGAACACCGGGCCAATACTCCAGCTGAAAAAAGCAGGCTCCTCCCCTGTGCAAGGTGCAAATTTCCTGTGGCTTCACCCCGTCCCCCCAGTGCACCTGGGGAAATGCTCAGACAAGGGCCTGGGCAGGTTTCCTCATCCGCACAAAAGCAGCTGATATACACTTGTGGGGTGGGTTAGGGATTCTCTGGGCCACCCCATTTTATCTGGCTAGGCATTTGGCTGTCCCAACAGTATGGTTCCAATAACTTCAAGTCTTTTCTCTTGAGCCCACCCAGTTTCCAGAAGAGACACTTTCAGTCACCTGCTTCAAAAGTGAAGACCTGGCTACCAGTATTATTGAAGTCAGAAGAGAAGGAAAAAGCAAGAGGAGGGTGTCTTTGTATATCATTTTCATTTATATCCTGTTTCCAAGGTGGTATTCCTACCTTCAACCATGATTAGTTCACACAGTTCAAGGACCCTCTGTTCTACCCTTTTCAGGGCGAGGAGTGCCAGTTATCTACTATTTGAAATCTGGGAAGACATCTTTATATACGATTGCTTCTTTAAAGGCTTTTAGTCTCCTTGATTTTAGCAATCTCCTTTCTCCCAGCGGGTATTACTGAGACTTAAATCGAGGAGAATTCTACAAATTATATCAGCATTATTTTTCTATTTTCCTTTCTCGTTGCTTAGAATTTAGTTTTCTGGATTCTATTAAACCTTTTCAACTAGTTCTTTTTGATTTTCAGCTTCTAAAACCTTGTTGCTCCCCACAAGTTCTGAGTTTATTTCTTGTGTCATTTTAAAGGCGACATCGTAGGTTGCAAAAGTACAAGTATTTGTTAAAAGCAGCATTTTTACTAAAAAACTCTTTTACCTAAAAATTTCCTTCTATTGTCTCTTTAATTGGGATCAGTTCAGAATATAATAATGTATTGTGTTATGGATATATTTATATATAGACACACTATTAAGAAAGCCAAAATTACATGTTTTCTATTAATTCACCTCACTGAAAGTTTGATAAAAATTCCTCAGACAATTTGAATATTTTCAAAGCTTTATATTGGTGAAAGGTACATCTTTTAATATGATTATTATGGAAGATTTCAAATGCCTGCTTATGTGTTCTGATTTGTTAATCTACCTGTTTATCAGGTCTCTGGTTTGTCAGGTCTATCAATTCATATTAAAAGACTCAAGGCTAATGATTGTTCCTTGAAATAAAATAATAATATACAAATTAAGATGCTTTGCTTTGAAGTTCCACAGACCTGAGTTTGAAATACTGGCTCATTTGACCTAGGAATTCAAACAGGGAGAAACTCAATTTTCTTATTTTTAAAATAGCAATAACAATAGTACATGCCACATAAGGCAATTTTGAGGATTAATTAAGAAATCTATAAGTTATGCTTAATGTACTACTGGCAAATGAGAAATATTCAATATAAAGTAACTGTTATCACCATGACAAAAAGCAGTAGAGAGGAGTAGTAAAGAACATGGGCTTAAAGGCACATTGCCAGGGTTTAAAGCAGGGCCCTGCAATCTACTATGTGTGTGGCCCTGAGTTAAGTTAGCTTTGTTTGAAAGAAAGCACCCCAATCAAAAATCACTGAACCTCAGTGTCATACAACTGTGTTTATTGCTCAGGTGTCTGCAGTTTAGCTAAGCAGCTCTGCTGATCTTTCATGGGTTCACTCTCATGTTGGTTGATTTTGATTGGCTCCAGCAGGGATGACTGGGGAAGCTCAGCACTGTTCCACATCTCATTCTACATCAGACAAACCTAGGAGTTTCCCACAGTGATGGCAGAATTGCAAGAAAGAAAAACCAAATTGTGAAAAATGCATTTTAAGTTTATGCTATGTCAAAATAGTTAATATTGCATTTTCCAAGTCAAGTTACATGACTGAATCAGAAGTGGGAATTTCTGCCTATCGCCCAATGTAGGAAGAACCAGTACTCGAAGTTACATGGCAGAAGACAGAGTTGTAGGGATTGGTGAAGAACTGGGGCCATGGTTGCAGTCTGTTACATGCTGTGAACCAACCCTAAAAGCTCATCTGTTACTTTCTTTAGGCAAATACATATTAAGGAGTATTTAATTGAGACAATACTGAATAATTTTGTAGCCTGCATATACTCATATAAAATCCTGTGGCTGTGGATCCTTGGATTGACTGACTTATGTATACTTGCATTTCAACTTTATGTGAACCATTTCAAATGTACTTTAATTCTTTTTTAGTGACCACATTCTATCTGATTGTTAGGTGAACTGACCAACAAATCATTCAGCTGATGCATTTAAAGAGGTTCCTATTGAATTTCTTCACTGCTCTTGTGATTTCTGTGTATTGAACTGGTGCCCTCATCTCTTTTCTCCTTTCCCAGTGATTCTGACTCACTGGAAATTTGTTTAAAAATACACCATTACTAGGGCTCTGTGGCCATTGCTCAGAATCTTTATGACTTCACATTTCCTTTCAGCTTTGTTTGGTAGGTGACTATAATGTATTAAGGGGCATTGAATCCAGACCAAATACTTCTGTCATCAACAATCCAACTCTGCCCACCGTACCACTTTCAAGTATAGGGCAGGGAGGATCCCACAAGCATGTGAGTCAAACAGATAGCAAGTATTATCTGGGTTATGTTATAGTTTAATTTTGACAAGCATAATGCAAGCACCTTCTGTTTAATGGATCCCTTCTATGTTGCTGTCAAAATAAAATCAGATAATCTAATTTCTAGACATCATACTAGAATATAACTGGAGAGCAAATCTTCAGCTATGTGGATGATATGGTTTTATGGGAATATAGAGGAGAAGAAAGTGGTAGATTCCACCTCAGGTGGGCTGGAAACTTTTGTGAAGAAGGTAACTATGATGAGACTTAAAACAGAATGTTCCTGATGAACCATATGGTGAATATACAATGTCTCAGGAAGAACAAGTCTGTTTGCAAAATTACAGGTTGTTTAGCATGCTTAGACAGCTGATAGAAACAGAAGACATGAATTTTATAGTTATAAAACTACTGAATATACCTTTAATCTTTCTACTGTAATTACTTGTCGCCATTTCTTAGGAGAAACTAAACTCTCTCACCTATTATGGGGACAAATAGTTACAGAGGCTTTTCTAATAATTATTGTCTTTTTCTAACAATTACAGAGGCTTTTTTCTACCAGAGGCTTCCAGTGGTAGAAAAATTCCAATTATTTAGAAATTAGATAGTAAAAATCAGACATCTGCTTTTCTAGATTGCCCTGTTTCTAGAATCTCCTGACTTCAAGAAATCGACAGTTTCACAAAAGATATTTGAGTCTAGCAAAAATTTTGTCTTAGACCTTCGATATTTATCTCTACATTGCCAGAGACTATGATTTAAAAATGGCCTTACTTTTGGTTATTAGGTGATATTCAAATATAATGTGCCTAATGAAAGAAAATAAAATGCAATATAAAATGTAAACAATTTATGAGACGATTCTCCCTAGAATTAGAATTTTAATAAGCCATCTTCACATCTCCTGAGGGATGGAATAAAGTCATCACATTATCAAACCTATTTTCTAAATTATAAAATTATGAATTCAGTTTTTTGGCAAGAACCAATTTTTTCCGAAGGCAATGAGGTTGAAATTCTGAGGTGACTAAATGTAATTAAATACTTTTCCATTTGTCTTTTAGATATGATTATTATTCTAAAACAGAAGCACATTTTGAGAGAAGTTGGGTAGTGGCTGTGGGATATATAGCTGCAGCCCACTTTCCCACAACCTTGATCAGAACATATAACTTCCAGAAGGGCCTGCCACCACGAATTCTTGTTACTGCTGATGTAGCCCCTTTCATCAGTGACTTTACTACTTTTCAGAATGTAGTCCTGTTTCTTCTAAATATGCTTGGCAATATGGATAAATCTACAGGTAAGAATCTTAAAAAGATACTTTTCAAAATCAGTATTATGTTGAAAAATATAGGAAGAAATAACAAATCAGTGATATATACATTACAGCACTCTAAAGTTATAATTTCCTGTGAGTATCTATTGTATTTCTTTAGCAATAATCACTCTTGATATATAGAACCACTTAATGAGCATACATTTTAATCTTCTTACTCATGGCCTGTCCTTTCATCTGGAGTCCATGTTGAACTTGAAGTTGGCAAACCAACTGAAACACTTTTTTTTTTTGTTCTACACACCCATATATATTCCTTATTTTACTCATCAGATTTTTTTTTAAAGTAAAATCCTTCTTTTCTGCTCTTAAATTTAAAGAAAATGAAGACATTTCAAAAGAAAACCTGCCGTGATTAATGGAATTACTAGCAATTTGGCTTACCTGAGTTCCCTTCATTCAATACTATTAGTCATGGAAGAAGGCTTTTATTTCCAACCTTCAAATGCTAGATCTTCTAGTGAGTGAAAAAAACAGAGGATTCTTTATCAACCACTTTGAAAATGACCATATCATTCCTATTTGCCATACATGCACTGAACCATTGAGCCAAACTTAAAACATAATTATTCTATTAGTATTTTTCAAAGCAAAAACATCAAGTCTGAAAGATATAAATGGAGCAAATGAAGCATGAATAAATTAAATCTATATTTTTAAAAACCTCTGAATCAGTGAGAGTAACAAAAACATCTAAACATGTATAGACTTCATGCAATTGAAGTTTTTCCTTTGGTGCTAGTACAGCATTCTCTGTCAGTAGGCAGCTTTCCTTCACACAACAAGCAGCAGACCAAGTCTCCTTCATTCTGTGAAAATTTTTGGGGCAGCCTTTTTCTTAAAATCAGTTGATCCAACTCATTCTGTTTAATATATAGTGTTATTATTAGCTATTGCCAAAAATATAACAATGACATTCATATATTTTTTCTTGCATAATTTATTATTTTACCACCAAATTCATAGAAAAAAACATGTAATAAAGTTGATAAGTCAGATATTGCCAAATGGTATTGCCAATAATGCAATGAATGACATGCCATGTTTACTTTTCTTTGTATAATTTATGATTTTACCACTACATTAGTAGAAATAAAATAAAGTTATGAACCATATATTGCCAAAAGGTACTTAACAAAATTTTCAAGAGTTTACAAATAATAATTTTGTATCTTTTACAGGTTATCTTTGTACAGAAAAACCTAGTGAATATAGCGGTCCCTTGGAATCTAGCTCTAGAGATTATGGAAATAACTCCTGAAACATTTAATTTGAAACTTCAGGAAATGGTTAATGAATTAAAAATGAAAAACTCTAAATTGATGCAGTAATTTTGAAAAATTAATGTAATCGTAACCATGTAGTTTTATTATTTCTGATATTTTTGATTTATGCTTGTTAAGATCTTGCACATGCATTAAAAACTTAATTGCATTCAAATAGAAACAATGATTATTTTGCTCACGATTTTTAAATTCATTAATAAATAAAATGTTTAAGATAAAAGGAGATTGCATTATGCTACCAAGAAATAACTGAGAAATTAACAAACATATTAAACTTATGTAGCTTTTTTGTTGTTGTTATCCTGTTTTCAAATTTCATGACATTTAGACTGAAATATATTGCTGATTTATAACCAAAATCCAGATCATTTTGAAATAAAATACTGACAGGCAGTTTAAATTTTTAAAATTCATAAAACAGAACTGGAAAAAAGAATACACTAACTCATGTGTCAGTTTTTTTCTGTGTTTTTGCTGACCGCTAGCTTATAGCAATTATACAGCAGAGTTTCTTTCCTTTCACGCACACTTGGTAATGAATTCATTATATGTAAAATACATAATTAATAAGAATACATTGGCCAGGAGGTGGTGATTTCCAGAGCTGACATGAAGCTTTCATATAAAGATTTTCCCAGGGTCTCATCCGCAGACTGAATCTACCCACTAACTATTGGGAAATGAAATTGGAGAATTGGTTTGAATTTGTCCAGTATTGGAATTTGTCCAAACAAATTGGTTTGAATACCAGTACTGGAGTAGGAAAGATGTAGATTAAATCTCAGCAATGGCTGGGCGTGGTGGCTGATACCTATAATCTCAGCACTTTGGGAGGCCGAGGTGGGTGGATCACTTGAGGTCAGGAGTTCGAGACCAGCCTGGCCAACATAGTGAAACTTCATCTCTACTAAATATACAAAAATTAGCCAGGCATGCTGGCATGTGCTTGTAATCCTGGCCACTTGGGAGGCTGAGGCAGGAGAATCACTTAAGCACAGGAAGCAGAGATTGCAGTGAGCTGAGATCGTACCACTGCACTCCATCCTGGGCAAAAGGATGACTCTGTCTCAAAAACAAAAAACAAAAACAAAAACAAAATATCTCAACTCTGGTTTGCCAGTTGAGTTGAGCTTGGACAATTTCTCTAGCACTGTCTGTGATTCAGTTTACTTATTATTAAAATGAAGACTATAAAACCTACATTGCTAGATTATTTTGGGGAGTCAATAAAAGCATAAATAGTAGGTGGCTAGTGTTGTAGGAAAAAAACTGGGTTCCTGTCACATGACCAGGAAAGATTAGGCTTGCAGACACTTTGAAGAGGGAGGAGCAATGAAATTTATTGGGCAAAAAGGCAAAAACTCAAAAAAAGCAAAGTGATAGGGGTTCCTGTTAACAGACCCCCATCTCACAGATTAAATCCCAGGTTACCACACTGGAACAAGGGAGGCCAGACTCCTACCCTCTGCAAACAGCACGAACTTCCCAAGGCTCCATCCTATCCCCTTGGTGCGCAGGCCGATTGAATCGGAGACTCTCCAAGACCAGCAGTCTGGTTTTTCAGCCTTTGGGTTGTTTTAGGTTTAAGGGCAGCACTTGAATGGGGGACCCTTGGCTTCCTCCTATCTCTATCATCCCCCCCTCTAAAAAAGTACAGTTACCCCTCAACTAAAGAAGGACATCTAACTGCCCTTAGTATAAGAATCAGGATAAGGATGAAGGCTGATCTTCACTGCTTCCTGCTGACAGGGGGCATTATTTTGGGGAAATGGCAGTCAGAGCTCCCTCAGAGGCCTATCTGTGGGTTCTTGGCAAAAGGAGCCATGGACCAAGGCTCTGGTTGCATGATCGTTTGGAGTTTGATAGCCTGAGGTGAGAAGAGACAAACTGGACATTAGAAAACATATATCCAAACAGAAGAAGGGAGGATTAAGGACAGCTCAAAAATCCTGAGGCCTTTCACCAGTTTGCACAGGGAGAGGGAGGCCAAAAGCCTGACTGGTAAAAAAAAAAAAAAAAAAAAAACAAAAAACTTTTTACATTTTTGTTAGCATGTTAGGCTTCTGGGTTCCCTTCCCCTGAGCCCAATTCTAAGCCAACCAGTTTAAGGTTTGGGAAATTAACTCTTCCCATTTTGGAGGATGCATCTGAGGGCAGTGTCCTGTAGTTTGGAAACACAATTACCTATCAGTGAAAGGGATAGATGAAAATAAAGGAAAAAAAGAAGGATTTTTTTCAGAGGAGTCCCAGAGGTTCAGGATGCATTCAAAAGGGGTACAGACTAAAGATGAGTGAATAGCTACTCATCTAGAAAGAGGGGAGCAGGTGTCCCTGGTTCCCTGGTTCCTTTCTCTTCCTAGCAAATACCCAGGGCACAGGAGAGAGGGAAAATGAGACATTCCTCTTTCTTTCCTCTGTCCTTGTATTCACAAGTCTTGATGACCTCAACAGGGTGCCACCCATTGGTGTTAAAGCAGCTTTCACCTGTGTTAATAGGGGGGTGTAGGGGATGGGAGTACCCCTCTTATGCATGTGTGCCCTATCGCCCCTACTGTCAGTAGCCGTGAATTCCCTAGACCTCATTTATGCCATGGATATTAGCATGGCCTTTATCCATGGAATGAGAGGGTTGGCTTAATTGGCAGGAATCAGTCACACTCACCTGTGTTGTGCCTTTTAACTTCTGTTATCATCTGGCTGTGGCTCCCTCAGATACAATTTTCTTTTCTAGGGCTTTGACCCGAAGCTGGTAATTGAGTTTGGGACAAAAATGTGTCTCGTGGGGGTTGCAAAGACTTCTTATCATAAGCCAAAGTCTAAGGTGAAGCTGTGGAATTGAGTCTTCCTCCAACAAGGGAGAGAAAAGGATGTCTTGTGACCTGCTCAAATAGCTGGTAGCCACATTTGTGCTTCCTAGGATTTGAGTGCATTGTGGTTGGCTTTGGTTAGCTCCCTTTGTCTTACTTTCCCAAAAAGGAAACCTCTGAGTTATGGGCACCCTATTTATTCCCATCACCTGGCAGGATTTGCAGGATAATTGTCTAGAACTAGAATATTGATCCAAATTTTTACATTACCCATTTCCTTTTGTTCCTTCTGAGCTGCAGTCAGAGATGGTTGGTTCACAAGAACAAACAGGGTTAGTGTAAAATGTAGGCAAAAACTTAAAAAAACTAATGAGCTAATGAGTTTAGAATTTAATGAAAAATATATGATGAGTTTTCTCTCTCTCCAGTCCTCATTTTTGTTAAAAAAACAAATCATGAAAGGACTGAGTCATTTGCATAATAGACTTTAGTCTTATACTTGACCTGACTATTAGCATAAAGTGCAGCAAGAATAATTATCTCTACATGGGCCTTTTAGATTGGCTTTGATGGAACTGTATTCCACAAGGAATCTAAGATAAGAGATTAATAATATGTTTTTATTAATTAATAATAAGTTTTAAAGCTGAGCCCAGCCATGGATTTCTATCTTAAATACCTGTGAGTTGGGTGATCTTCTTCTCTTAAAGTCCCAAGATAAACTTGGAGCTCCTGGGCCTGTTAGAAGGTGACATTTTTCAGTGACCACAGGTCAGGAACTTTGTACAGAGATTGTGTAGAAAAGAGTATGAGGCCAGTTTTTCCCAAGAGGCTTTTATCACCTCTGCAAATTGAGCTTGACTCCTTAAAGGGGAGCATATGCTTCCAGTCAAAACCAGTTTTTTATAATCCTTCCATCACTTGTTTGAACATTTATTCTTATTTAATTTAAAACAATTATTTAACCCTAGGCAAGTTTACATTTTTATGTTTTTTATAACCTTTTATTAAAAACACATTTTACTTTCCTTACACATCTTGCATGGAAATCTATTTCCAGTAGTCTCAATTACATGTAATAATGATAAGTTTTAGCAATTAAAAAATTTTTTTTCTTGGTTTGTAGTCTCGCTCTGTTGCCCAGGCTGGAGTGCCGTGGGATGATCTCAGCTCACTGTAACCTCCACTTCCTGGATTCAAGTAATTCTCTGACTCAGCCTCCTAAGTAGCTGGGATCACAGGCACCCACCACCATGCCTAGCTAATTTTTGGATTTTTAGTAGGGACAAGGTTTCACCATCTTTGGCCAGGTTAATCTTGAACTCCTGACCTCATGATCCACCTGCCTTGGCCTCCAAAAGTGCATTTAAAAAAAAATTTAATGTAAAACCTGGTAGGTTGTTTAAATTATGTGCTAGGTGGAGCCAAGGTGTGACTCCTTCTGGCATAATTAAGAAGATGGTTGGTTTCATATGTCCCTAGGCCTTATCAATTGTGAAGTGGCAAATTGAAAGGTTCTCAAAAACCAAAAATGTAGTTTAGAACCTTAAAACATGTAACCAACCTAGTATCTCACCTGCCTAATTTAGTCAACCTATTTATATTTTGATGACATCGGCATTTTACCAAAAATCTTTAGGGCTGTTTTTATTTCCCAAGGATTAAAGTCATATGAATTGAAAGGTACCACAGCTTTTATCTTTCCTTTAAAAAAATATTTGATTCAAGTGCTTGTCTTCCTTTAGGCCAATTAATTAGGGTTCTTTTCATAGATCTCACACATATAACTACACAGACAGGTCAATCTCCTTTTTGGATTATAGGCATCTAGGTGGATTATCCAATGTCCTATTTGGATTATTGGTCCCTGAGTGGAGCCCTTTAAAACACAGTGCTAGGAAAACATGCAGCTTTTAAGGCTTAATAAACAGGCATAGATGGGAAAAAAACAGATTTTGAGAGGGATCTAACTGCTTTTAATTCCTGGGGTTCCATCAAGAAAACAAAACTCTCTCCCCTCTCCTGCATGCATTGAGAGTGACAAGGCAAAATTGAGGAAAAATAATTAAGTTAACTGAGAAACATATCTTTTACTAGCAAAACAAGGTCCACAAAAATAAAAATACAAAGACCTTTTAAATGTAACTATAACTTGATGTCCACTTTTAATTAAGCTTAGCACTCCTTAAGAAAATCCTTTTAATTCCCTTAGTACCCAAAAGGTAACCAATATTTCTGGCTTTCAAACTTTACTAAACTACCAGAGAAAGGAAAATCCAAGGCAGTTCATGGAGAAGAAAAGGACCAGCAGATGGCAAAGTCATACAGACATCAACCTGAAAGCACTCATTCCCTAAGTGAGGATTGAATTTGGGCTGCATGGAGACTAAACAAAGCATTGCCATGGGTCTACGGGTGACCCCCCAACAAGGATGTAAAATGAGATGGAAGCCTGCAGCAAAGATTGCTATGGATCATAAAGAAAAACATGCAAAACACACCAATTGCCTACAGCTTAAGACCTGCCCCACAAATTTTTTCTCACAATTAAAACTCAGCAGAACACATAAACCATGATCCCTATCATTTCCAGCCCAGCAAAACATCTTCCAAAAGGAAAAAAAAAAAAAAACCAAAAAATCACGTTGTTTAAAAGTCAACTGCTGACAGGGTAAAGAAAAGGATAAGACATCTTAAATGAAGGGCTGTGTTAACTGCTGACAGGGTGGAGAAGAGAAATAAAATGAGTGGGAAGAACATCTTATTCTTATGCAAGTGGTTCCCCCACCAGGGAGAGAGACTTCATTGCTGTGTGACAGAATTGGACTTGGGGAGGGAGACAGTCCACAGATGCATGGTGGGGAATGCCAGCTACCCAATGGGGCCCAGGCAGCAAATGACTTATTACTGCTCTGTGTGGCCATTAGACATCGAACACATGTGGAAGACATGGCCATGCACCCCAGCTGGTAGGGAAGTGGGGTGCAGGGAGCTGCCCCACCCAGTCATCCATGCAACCACTTGTAGAAATTGGGTTTGTGTGGACCACCTCCAGTATTGTAAAAAAAGAAAGAAAGAAAGAAAAAAAGATAGATGTTATCACTGTCCTAAAAAAAAAAGAAGAGGAATGCCATAGGACCAAAAGGCTCAGAAGCAAAAGTGAGAGGTTTTGGGTCCCCCTTTCTTGGGTCCCACGTTGGATACCAAAAATGTTGTAGAAAATAAATGGGTTCTTGTCATATAACCAGAAAAGATTGGGCTCACAGACACTTTGAAGGGTGAGGCGGAATGGAATTTATTGGGCGAAAGCAAAAAAACTCACTGGGATCAGTGGCTCATGCCTGTAATCCTAGTACTTTGGGAGGCCAGAGCGGGAAGATTGCTTGAGCCCAGGAGTTTGAGACAAACTTGGACAACATGGTGAAACCCCACGTCTACAAAAAGTACAAAAAAATTAGACAGGCATGGTGGCATGCACCTGTGGTCCCAGCTACTCAGGAGATCGAGGTAGAAGAATCACCTGAGTTCAGGGGTAGAGACTGCAGTGATTTGTGATTGCACCACTGTATTCCAGCCTGGGCAACAGAGTAAGAGCCCGTCTCCAAAAAGAAACACCAAACAAAACCAGAAACAAACAAACAAAAAGCTTGAAGAACAAATATTAAAAACCTGATAGAAAAACTGGGAAAAGTCACAGACAGGCATTCACCAACAAGATACAACAATGACATAAAAGAAATTCAAAAAAGTTTTTAAAAAGCCCTCATAAGAATGTTTAAAATCACTCATAATTATAGAAATGCAAATTAAAATGTTGAAATACTATTTCTAAGTTATCAGACTGATAAAAATTAGAATATGTATTAACCATTCCATTGGTGAAGCTGTGGTGGAACCAGGTTTTATGATATATTACTGGTGGGAATGTAATTTGGTACAACCCTTCAGTAAGGAAAGTTGACAAGACCTAGCAAAACCAAATGTGCACTTATCATTTGACACAGCAACCATATTTCTAGGTATTGATCTTGAAGATATACCTACATCAATAACAAAATAGAAAGATGTAAATTTATATGTCTTACAGTTACTTGTAATCGCAAAATATTGAAAACAATATATACACTCAAATAGAAAAGTGGTTGCATTAAAAAAAGAGAATGTTATGCATCTGTAAAAAAATAATGATGACTATATGGGATTATTTCCAGTACACATTGTTGAGAAAAAAAAAAGCACTTCAGTAAAAAGGAAGAAAATAATTACCTTAACTAATGACCAAGCTAATATCTTCAGTAAAAACACATTAAGAATCTCTAAATGGTGCACTGAGAAGGACACACAATTTTTCTGTCGCATTCTTGTCAAAAATGGATAATTTTAGCTAATAAGTTGTTATACCTGGGACCACATGCCAGCTTCTCTGTGTTTCTTTTTGACTATTTTCTTTGTTTATCTTTGGCTATATCCAGTCTGTCTTTTGGTGCTGCAGTTACACCTGACTCATCATCACTGCTTTCCAGATGTATTTTAAACTGAGGAATTTATATTATTTATAAGGTCATATGTCTACAAGAGTATAGCCCACATGACTAACCTACCTATGTCAAAATCTAAATTTACATGATAGAATTGGTTTATCTGGAAGAAAGCTATGAAATTGTTTTCCTATTTCAACTGGCATCTCTTATCCAATCAGCTACATAACTTTGCTTAGAGGCCACTGTTGTGCAAAGAGTGGGCAGATGTCAGATTCTGACATCTATTAGGGAGTATAGACTGGAAGATACTCCGTTTCATCTTTAACTAGCATTTTCTGAGGAATTTACCAAATTACAAACCTCTTTCAATAAAGAATATTGGTAAAACTGGCAGAATGACTGATAGTGAACATTAAATATGTTGAATTATGTAGGAAAATGTCAAGAACAAGTATGAAGAATAATTTTTTCTTATTTATTTATTTATTTATTTTGAGATGGAGTTTTGCTCTGTCACCCCGGCTGGAGGGCAATGGCGCATCTCGGCTCACTGCAACCTCCCCTTCCTGGGTTCAAGTGATTCTCCTGCCTCAGCCTCCTGAGTAGCTGGGATTGCAGGCACCCACCACCATGCCCAGCTAATTTTTGTATATTCAGTAGAGACAGGGTTTCTCCATGTTGACCAAGCTGGTCTTCAACTCCTGACCTCAGGTGATCCACCTCAGCCTCCCAAAGTGCTGGGATTGCAGGAGTGAGCCACAGTGCCCAGATGAAGAATAATTTTAAATATTATTCTGATCCATAATCTTTAATGCAACTAATGAAGGAGAAGCAAACCTGAAAGGGGAAATCAGAAAATCCTCATTGATCATCACCTAATTGGGAGTTAAATGATGTCATTTAAACCTGTCAAACCAAATATTGAAAGTTAAGTTGGAAAAGAGTTGACCAAAGGCATTTAAAGAGTGTTTTGTAAATGTAACCACTAGAACAGAATGAACATATTTTACACACCAAAAGATAGACCTAAGCAAATGGGAAAGAGGTGGGGTGGGAAGTTGGGGTGGGGGAAGGGGGAAGGAGGAGGTGGGGACAGAGAGAGAGAGTAAGATTACAAAATAAAACATATTACAAAGTTAAAAACAAACATATAGACATATCAATGAATGTTAAGGGACTTGATCCACCATAAAATGAGGAAAGTTTATTAAATTGACTCACAGAGCAAAATCTAGCTCAATGATGCATACAATAGAAACACCTAAGTTCCACAAGACCATTTTAAAGAAAACTACCATGGAAGGCAGGCTGGATTTTCTCTTGAAAAAATAACCATCAAAACAATCTTCTTTCCTTTTCCTAAAAGAACAATAATATATTTGTCTAGATAAAGTTATAATATTTAATATATTTATGGTACTTCATAGTTCAGTGTGGTTTTGATCTGTGTTTCCTTGATGGTTAGTTGAGCACTTTTTAATATACCTGTTGGTAGAAATTGGCTGTGAATTTGTCTGGTCCTGGGGTTTTTTTGGTTGGTAGGCTATTAGTTATTGCTTCAGTTTCAGAACTTGCTATTGGTCTATTCAGGGATTAGACATCTTCCTGGTTTAGCCTTGGGAGGGTGTATGTGTCCAGGAATTTATCCATTTCTTCCAGATTTTCTATTTTGTTTGTGTAGAGGTATTTATACTATTCTTTGATTGTAGTTTGTATTTCTGTCGGGTTAGTGGTGCTATCCCTTTTATCATTTTTATTGTGTCGATTTGATTCTTCTCTCTTTTCTTATTTACTAGTCTAGCTAGAAGTCTATCTATTTTGTTAATTTTTTTTTAAACCAACCTCCTGGATTCACTAATTGTTTTGAAGGGTTTTTAATATGTCTATTTCCTTTGGTTCTGCTATGATCTTAGTTATTTCTTGTCTTCTGCTAGCTTTTGGATTTGCTTCTCTAGTTCTTTTAATTGTGATGTGAGAGTATCGATTTGAGATCTTTCTAGCTTTCTGATGTGGGCATTTAGTGCTATAAATTTTCTGCTTAACACTGTTAGTTGTATTTCAGAGATTCTGATACATTGTGTCTTTATTCTCATTGGTTTCAAAGAACTTCTGGATTTCTGTCTTAATTTCATTATTTACCCAGGAGTCATTCAGAAGCAGGTTGCTCAATTTCCATGTAGTTGTGTGATGTTGAGTTTCTTAATTGTGAATTCTAATTTGATTGCACTATAATCTAAGAGACGGTTTGTTATCATTTCCCTCCTTTGCATTTGCTGAGGAGTGTTTTATTTCCAATTATATGGTTGATTTTAGAATAATTGGCATGTGGAACTGAGAAGAATCAGGATCTCCCCTGCCAGTCAACCCCAGAACCTATCTAGAACCAATCAAGGTAAAAACCAAAGACCACTATGGAGATAGAAATCCATCACACTATTATGTGTTTCCCAAGGTTTCAAGTCCCATAAGAAATACCATCTGATATGGTTTGCCTGTGTCCCCACCCGAATTTCATCTTGAATTGTAGCTCCCATAATCCCCACATGCCATGGGAGGGACCCAATGGGAGGTAATTGAGTCATGTGGGCAGGTTTTGCCCATGCTGTTCTCATGATAGTGAATAAGTCTCATGATAACTGATGATTTTATAAAGACACTGCGCATAATTTCTTGCCTGCCACCATGTAAGATGTGCCTTTGCTCCTCCTTCACTTTTTGCCATGATTGTGAGGCCTCCCCAGCTATGTGGAGCTGTGCGCCCATGAAACTTCTTTTTCTTTATAAATGTGTATACATACACACACACACACACCTGTTGGCTATTTGCATTTCTTCTTTAGAAAAATGACTATTCATGTCTTTTGCCCATTATTTTAATTAGATGATAATTATTATTTTTATTGTGTGAGTTCTTTATAAATTCTAGATATTAATCCCTTGTCAGATGTATAATTTGAAAATATTTTCTCCTATTCTGTAGGCTGTTTCTCTGTTGACTGTTTTGCTTGCTGTGCAGAAGCTTTTTAGTTTGATGTAGCCCCATTTGTTTGTTTTTGTTTTTGTCACTCCTTCTTTTGAGGTCTTGTCTGAAAAATTCTTGCCCAGACTGATGCCATGTAGCATTTCTGCTGTGTTTTCTTCTAGTTATTTCATAGTTTTGGGCCTTACAATAAGGTCTTTAATCCATTTTTATTTGACTTTTGTATACAATGAGAAATAGGTATCACATTTTGTTTTATTATTCTGTGTGTCGATATCTGATTTTCCTAGAATCATTTATTGAAGAGTTTGTCTTTTCCTCAATGTGTTCTTGGCAGCTTTGTGAACAATCAGATTGTTCTAAATGTCTAAATTTATTTCTGGACTTGTTGTTGTGTTCCATTGGTCTTTGTGTCTGTTTTTATGCCAACACTACACTGTTTTATTATAGTTTTGTAGTCTATTTAAAAATCAGATAGTGTGATGCCCCCTGCTTACTTATTTTTGCTAAATATTGCTTTGGCTATTTGGAGTCTTTTACGTTTCCATGTGAATTTTAGGATTTTTAAAAATTTCTGTGAAAAATGAATTTGGAATTTTGATAAAGATTGCATTGAATTTGTAGATTTGTGTAGCATGGACATTTTAATAATATTAATTTTTCCAATCACAAATATAGGTTATATTTCCATTTGTTTGTATTCTCTTCACCCTTCTTTCAACAATGTTTCATATTTTTAATTGCACAAACCTTTCACTTCCTTTGTCAGATTTATTTTCAGGTATTTTCGTAGCTATTATAAATGGGATTGCTTTCTTGATTTCTTTCTTAGGTAGTTCACTATTAAGGTTTTGAAATGCTATTGATTTTTGTAGGTTGATTTTGTTCCCTGCAAATTTACTGAATTTGTTTATTAGTTCTGTCTTTTTTTGTTGGAGTCTAGTTTTTTTCTCTATATAAGATTGTATTGTCTCCAAAGAGGGAAAATTTGTCTTTCTTCTTTCCAATATGGATGCCTTATTTTTTCTTTCTCTTCCCTAATTGCTGTGGTTAAGATTTCCAGTGCTATGTTAAATAGTTGTGATGAAAATGGACATTCTTGTTTCAGATCTTAAAGGAGAAGGTTTTTACTCCTCCATTCAGTATAATGTGGGCTGTGGGTTGATCAAATATAGCCTTTATCATGTTGAGATATGTTTCTTTTACACATAATTTGTTGAGAGATTTTATAATGAAGATACATTGATTTTTGTCAAATGCTCTTTCTGCATCTTTTGAAATGATTATGGGTTTTTAATACTTCATTCTGTGAATGTAATATATTGCATTTATCGATTTGTGTATATTAAAGCATCCATGCATTTCTTAGATGAATCCCATTTGATCATGGTGAATAATCTTTTTAATGTGCTGTTGAATCCTGATTTCTAGTATTTTGTCAAGGAATTTTTGCAGCTATGCTCATCAGAAATACAGGCCTGTAGTTTTATTTTGTGTGTGTGTGTCATGGTCCAGTTTCGGAAGCAGGGCAATTCTGGCCCCTTAGAATGAGTTTGGAGAGTTCCCTCCATTTCACTTATTTTGGAATAATTGCTGAATAATTCATATTTGTTCTTCTTAAATGTTTTGTAGAATTAAACAATGAAGCCATCACATCCTGGGTTTTTCTTTGATGGGGAGACTTTTTATTATTGCTTCAATCTTGTAACTTCTTATTTGTTCAGATTTTCTATTTCGTTTTGATTCAATCTTGGTAGGTTGTATGTGTCCAGGAATTTATTCCTTTCTTCTAGGTTTTTTCAAATTTCTGGTGTATAATTGTTCATAGTAGTTTTTTAGGATCTTTTGTATTTTTGTGGTATCAATTGTAATGCTTTTTTTCCCATCTCTGATTTTATTTGAGATGTCTTTCATTTTTTTCTTAGACTGGCTAAAGATTTGTTGATTTTGTTTACCTTTCCTAAAAACAAATCTTTGTTTTATTGAGATTTTATAGTTTTTATCTCTATTTTACTTATTTGTGCTTTGTCTTTTATTTATTTTTTTCCTCTATTAATTTTGGGCTTAGTTTGTTCTTGCTTTTTTCGTTTCTTGAAGTGTACTGTTAGTTTACTTGGGATCTTTCTTCTTTTTGGATATAGATGTTTATTGCTATAATTTTCCCTTCAAAAACTACTTTTGCTGTTTCCTTTATTTTTAGTATACTATGTTTCTGTTTCCATTTGTCTCAAGAATATTTTAGAATTCTTCTTTAATTTCTTCATTGACCAGTTGTATTTTAGGAGCATGATGTTTAATTTCCATGTTTTTATACAGTTTTCCAAGAAGTTCCTGTTGTTAATTTCTATTTTTGTATCATTATTGTCAGAAAAGATATTTGATGTGATTTCATTTTTTTGAACTTTTTAAAACTTGTTTTACCATGGCTAACATGTGCTGCATCCTAGAGAATGTTCCATTTGCCTTTGAGAAGAATGTGAATTTCTATATCTGTTGAATGTTCTGTAAATGTCTGTTAGGTCCATTTGGTCTAGAGTGCAGTGTGAATTTGATATTCCTTTGCTGATTATCCGTCTAGATGATCTATTTATTGCTAAAAGTTGGGTATTGCAGTTCCCTGCTGTTACTGTGTTGCTCTCTGTCTCTTTAGATCTATTAATGTTTGCTTTCTATATTTAGGCACCCCAATGTTAACTGCATATATATAGATATGATTGTTATATCTTCTTATTTCTATTGACCCCTTTATAATTATAAAATGACCTTGTCTCTTCTTATAGTTTTGACTTGAGGTCTATTTTATCTGATATAAGTACAGCTACTCTTGCTTTTTAAAAAAATTTCCATTTGCATGGAATAATTTTTTCCACCCATTCATTTTCAGTCTATGCCTTCACTTGAAGGTAAAGTGCATCTCTATAGGCAGCATGAAGTTGGGCCTTATTTTTTAATCAATTGAACAAGTCTATGTCTTTTAATTAGATAATCTAATCATTTACATTAAAGATAATCATTGATGGGCGATGGCTTGCTTTTGCTATGTTGTTGTGTGTTTTCTGGTTGTTTTGTAGAATCTTTCTTTCTTTTACTGTCTTCCTTTGTGATTGATATTTTTATTAATATGTTTTGATCTAGTTTTTTATTTTTAGTGTATCTATTAAATGTTTTTGTTTTGCAGTTACCACGAGGCTTACTAAAAACGTCTTACGGCTATAATAGGTTATTTTGAATTGGTAACAATTTAATTTTGATCGTAAGAAGAAACCCGCTTTACTTTTTAGCTCCATTACCTCCCACATTTTGCATTTTTGATGTCTTAATTTATATATTTTTATATTGCTTATCTTTTTGCAAAGTTTTGTAATTATTATTTTCATTTGTTTTGTCTTTTAACCCTCCTATGATGAATGTAAGTGATTTATGTTCCACAATTGTCTTATTAGAATATTCTGAATTTTCTTTATACCTTCAGATGTTATTGTGCTAAACATAGCATTTTTTGGTTTCAGTTTGAAGAACTTCATTTAGCATTTCTTTAAGTCAGGCCTGATTGCAATAAATTTCCTCAGCTTTTTCGTTTGTCTGGGAATGTTTTTATTTCTCCTACTTTTCTCAAATATACTTTTACTAAGCACAGTATTCTTGGTTGTACATTGTGTGTGTGTGTGTGTTGGCGGGGTGGTTTGTTAGCACTTTTTCTTCATCTATTCTTCAGCGTCTGAGTTTGTGACCTTTCTATTTCAGTGGGCTTGAGCAAATTGGCCTCTGTATTCTGTATAACCACTAGAGGGCACCTGATGACCAGGTTAGATTAAAGTCTCACAATGATTCTACCACTAAAATGTGTTCCAGCTGGATGGGCTGATAGATTTATATAGGACCCTCCAGGCTGTTTGGGAGAGCCAGTCAGGTTCTAGTTTCCAGAGCATCTGTGGACGGTGCTTCCCGTAGTGTGGCACCTATAAACAGCCTCTCTGGTGTGGGATCTCCTCTGGCTGGGATGGTGAGCCACTGCCAAGTTCCACTGCTGGCTGCCATTAGCCCCACCTCTCCCTTTGACTAGAACCAACTTCTAGTGGTTCGTCCCCATCAGTACTTGCAATGCTCCCTGTGGGCTGATGCACAGTGAATCTCTCACTGAGGGACCCGGGATAGTGGAGAAGCCTACTGTTCACCTCTATCCAGCTCATTTTTTCACTGTAGAAACTGTGAGTCCAGGGGGATTTTCTGCATGTGTTTCCGTAATGGCTAGGAGGGGACAAGCAACACGGTCACTGAGAACCAATTCCTTTACTATCCCACAGTAATTGTATTCATCTTTGCCATCTAGGGGGCTTCATAATCTCATTCACATGTTCAGGTTCCCTTAGCTCTTGTGAAGGTTCTTGTGGATAGTGGTTCAAATTGATGTCACTGTTGGAATAAGATGGCTGGAGAGATCTACTCGGCCATTTTGCTTTGCCTGGCAGCCAGAAATTGCATTTTTTGAAAAGAAAATAATTTGTACAAAAGTGTGGAGATACAAAAGGTAATAAAGTATAAGTAGTATTTTTACAGAGAGAGATCCAAGATGGCTGATCACTAGCAGCTCGGGATTGCAGCTCCCAGTGAAAGCACAGAGAACGAGAGGACGCCACATTTTTAGACGAATTTTTGTTGCTTACAGACCAGGAGATTCCCAGCGCAGTAGCCCCATGGGTCGCCAGCACAACTCTTGTGGCCGGCGCGGCGGTTCTTGGTGCAAATTAAATGGGACTGGGTCCCCTTTTGGCCGACGTTTGGAGCTCCGGGAAGGCAGAGTCGCCCATTCAGCTGATTGAAAAAGGGACTCAAGAAGGAAGCTAGACTGAAGATTCTGAGCAGAAAAGCACCACGAATCTTAACGCCGCTGTTTTGCCCGGCGCTGTGGGTTGCTCAGATTCTGGTCCTAGGAATCAACAAGTTGGACGTCCACTCAGAGACCTAATTTGAAAGTCGGTAATTACAAAGACGACAGGTGGATAAATTTACAATGATGGAAAGAAACCAGTGTAAAAAGGCTGAGAATACCCAAAATCAGAATGCCTCTCCCTCTACAGGGGATCACAGCTCCTCATCAACAAGTGAACGAGGCCTGATGGAGAACGAGTGTGTTCCATTAACAGATTTAGGCTTCAGAAGCTGGATAATAAGAAACCTCTGTGAGTTAAAACAACATGTTCCAGCCCAATGTAAGGAAACTAAGAAACTTGAAAAAGGTTTGATGAAATCCTAATGAGAACAGACAATCTAGAGAGGAATATAAGTGAATTAATGGAACTGAAGAATACAATACGAGAACTCCATGAAGTATGCACAGGTTTTAACAGCCAAATTGATCAAGCAGAAGAAAGGATATCAGAGATCAAAGACCAACTTAATGAAATGAAACAAGAAGACAAGATTAGAGAAGAAAAAGTAAGAAGGAATGAGCAAAGTCTCCAAGAAATATGGGACTATGTGAAAAGACGTAATTTATGTTTGATAGGTGTACCTGAATGTCATGAAGAGAATGAATCCAAGCTGGAAAATATTCTTCAGGATATTATTCAGAAAAACTTTCCTAACCTAGTAAGGCAGGAAAATACCCAACTTCAAGTAATACAGAAAACACCACAAAGATATTCCTCAAATAGAGCAACCCCAAGACACATAACTGTTAGATTCATCAGTGTTGAAATAAAGGAGAAAATTCTAAGGGCAGCTGAGAGAAAGGTCAGGTTACCCATAAAGGGAAGCCTATCAGACTCACAGCAGATCTCTCAGCTGAAACCCTACAAACTAGAAGAGAGTAGGGGTCAATATTCAATATCCTCAAAGAAAAGAATTTTCAACCCAGAATCTCGTGTCCAGCCAAAGTAAGCTTCATAAATGAAGGAAAAATAAAATTTTTCGTGAACAAGCAAGCACTCAGAGATTTCATCACCACCAGGCCTGCTTTACAAGAGCTCTGAAAGAAGCACTATACACAGAAAGGAACAACCAGTATCAGTCATCCTAAAAACTTACCAAAAAGTAAAGAGTATCTTCATAATGAAGAATCTATATCAACTAATGGGCAAAATAGCCAGTTAGCATTAAACGACAATATTAAACTCACAAATATCAATATTAATCCTAAATTTAAATGGATTAAATGCCCCAATCAAAGACACAGACAGGCAAATTGAATAAAAAGTCAAAACCCATCGGTTTGCTGTACCCAGATCCATCTCATAAGCAAGGACACACAAAGACTCAAAACAAAGGGTTGGTGGAAGACTTACCAATCAAATGGAGAGCAAAAAAGAAAAAAAAGAAAACAGGAGTTGTAACTTTCGTCTCTGACAAAATAGACTTTAATAGTAACAAAGGCTAAAAGAAACAAAGACATTACATAACGAAAAAAAGGATCAATGCAACAACAGGAGTCAATGATCATAAATATATATGCACCCAATATAGGAACACCCAGATACATAAGACAAGTTCTTAATGACTTATAAAGAGACTTGGACTTCCACACAATAATAGCGGGAGACTTTGACACCACATTGTTAATATGTGACGGATCAACAAGATAGAAAATTAACTGGGACATCTATGATTTGAACTCAGACCTGGAACAAGTAAACTCAGTGAATATTTATAGAATTCTTCACCACAGGTCCACAGAACATAGATTTTTTTCAGTATCACATTACACCTATTTTGAAAGTGACCACATAGTTGGAAGTAAATCACTCTTCAGCATTTGCATAGCATTTCACAGACTTAAATGAAATATTGTTGGCTGTTTGTTTATTATTTTCCTCCCTTATTCTTTCCTGTCGCTGCTGTTAAGCACAATTATCGGCATAAAAGAGGTTTTTAATACCTATTTTTAGATTGCATTCCAGCCTGGGCAATAGAGCAAGACTCCTGTTCTATCTCCCCCTTTCTCTTTCTCTAAAAAAAAAATAATTTAGCAAATGATAAAACCCCGATTTTTGTTGATATGATTATTATGGCCAAGAAAGATTAAGTTTCTGTTAAAAAAAAAAAGAAGTATTTTTACATGTCTAAGTATATGCGCAGGAATTGTTGTAAATAAGACTGTTGAGGTAGGTGGTTGTTAACCACATTGTGAAAGCTGACATATAACTTAATGAGGAAAAGGAAAAAGAGTAAGAGTTTTAATGATGGGGCCAACATGAACCAATAAAAGTATATGCTATACTTAGCCAATATATTGTAATTTTTACCTAGATCAGGGGTTGGCAATCTATGTCCCTGGGCCAAATCCAGTCTACCACCTGTTCTCAAAAATAAAATTTTACTGAAACATACCATGCCCATTCACTTAGATATTGTCTGTTGCTTTTTTGCCCTACAAAATCTGGGTAGATTAGTTGATAGAGACCTAATGGGCTACAAAACTTAAAATATTACTACTTGGTCCTTTATACAAAAAGTCGGATAATCCCCAGTGTAGATTAATAAGCCTATAAGAATGCCCAGGGGGTATTTTTTTTTCTAAAAGAACCCCAGAAACCAGGATGAGTCTTCTCTAAACACATATTAAAGTTTATCATACAGCCACAATTGTTAGACATGTGAGAACTGAGGAATGCACAAGATGGACAGATTACTAGCTCACTGGAGTAGAATTTATAAAACAGAATTTCTGGATGAAAAAATAATCTAGCAATAGATTTTGTTTTTAAAAATGGTATATGCTAAATATAGGAACATGGGGAAAGGGTTATTACATTTATGTAATTGGGTTCATTGACTAAATATTAGGAAAAAGGAATAAACGTATACCCTTTTCTCAAATTTATACCGGAATAAATTTCATAAACTCTATTTAGTCATTCCACTTTTAATAATATAATTTAAAAATGTAAAAAGACCCATTGTGTTACAGCTTATACAGGAAAGATATTTTACAGCAACTTTACTGAATGTTCGTTAAGGAATTAATGGTTAAATAAATAACATTTATATTATGGAGTTTCATGCAACTATTTTTAAAATGAAACAAATTATAGATAAGCGGGTGATGATACACAGATAGTTGATGGATAGCTAATAGATAGTCTATAGATCTGAAAAGGGAAGAACATGTTTATAATAAATCTCTTGGGAGCCTTCTAGACCTGGGAAGTAACTGCACCTTCCAGGGCTAGCGAATTTCTGAGGGTGTTGGACAGCTAGCCTGAAATGTGGCTTTCAAGTGTAGACAGGCCATTTCAAGGCCATCCCCACTAACGTTCTGATGTGACCCTCATGCACCAAGCCAATGCTTCCCTGGCCCTAAATCCTTCTAAGGTCAGTTGCCAGGCAACCAGAGAACATCCTTATAGTTCTGAGCTTGCCAGAATTGTTCAAACTGGCCAGTCCTAAACTGTTCACTCTGCCCTATCTTGCCTTTCCTGTGGAAATCCCAAATAAAGGGTCTGGCCTTTGACCTCCCCTTGCTCCCGTCATCTGCCTCCTGACCATCCTCACATTTCCTTGGTGGGCCTGTTCCCTTCTCTCAGGAAACATAAGTAATAAACTGTTCTTCTAGTGCAGCTGGCCTTTCTGTATCATCACTCAGATATAACTCTATAAATGAAATCCTAGGTGTAATTTTAGATCAGAGGTGTCTCGAAGTCGTTGGAGAAGGCTGAATACCAAACACGTTCCAGCAGATGCCCTGCATAGCAGCAGAGGCATACATACCCAGGGAAGTAGGTGAGAGGTATAATGAGTGACTGAAATTAAACTGTCAAGTTACACCTACAGGAAGCAGGCCAAACGCCTGCTTAAATTAGTCATAGCACAGTGAGGCCAAGAGGATCTAGGCTTGATGCACAGGAGATGGTTTATTCAGAACTCCTGCACTACAACCTGATTTGTGGGCCCAGCCCTGCCCTGGATGCCTGTACTTTGTTTTTATTCTAGTCACATGAGTTTTTAGAAAACTCTTTATCAGAAAAATCTGTCCAAGCCTTAGACCTAATTCAACAGATATTTTTTGAGTAGTAACTTCGTTCCTGGTGCTATGTCAGTACTGGCCTACAATAGTGAAAAAGGTGGAGAAGATCTGCGTCTTTGAGATGTTTAGCAAAGAATGACTACAAAAAGAAGTCAACTTGAGGATAAAATTCTTCTATTACATATTTGAATTATTTGCTTTCCTTAGAGATTACATTTTTATTTTTATTTTATTTTTTAATTAATTTTTTAAGACTACTATTGCACTTGACTAGTCAAAAAATAAATAAATAAATAAAAATGTAATCTCTAAGAAAAGCAAATAATTCAAATATGTAATAGAAGAATTTTACCCTCAAGTTGACTTCTTATTGTAATTTTAAAAATAATTACGTAGAGAAGAACCAAACACATAAGCAATGCTAGAAACCACAGAAGAATACACTATTTTAATGTCAGTAAGCCCTGTCATTGGTATAAGGAGGGTTATGTTATATTAGTAGGGCACTGAAAATTTTGTTGTTTTTATCATCAATTATCACATTTTCATAATACTGCCTTACAGCAGAAGTGGCAAACCATTTTTGTAAAGGGCCAGATGGTAAATATTTCAATTTTGGTGGGCAACTCTATTATTGTATGCCCAAACCAGAAACAGACAAGATGTAAACTTATGGATATGGCCAAGTTCCAATAAAACTTAATTTACAGCATGGACAAGATTAGGCCCATAGGTTGCTGACCTGTGCCTTTGAAGTCTTTTAGATAATATTGATAACACTGATACTTAGAACTCAGCTTGGCCTATCTAAGAACGCATTATCATATCATTCTAAATTCAACAGAAAGCTTCATTTTATTGTTCACCGCTCTTGGAAATGATACATTGCATCACTTTTCATTTTTAAAAAACCTATTTACTGAACACCTATTAAGCATAACACTTATGTAATTCTCATAAATAAATAAAAATTTTTATTTTTAGGCAGATATTTTTAGAAAATATCTTAATATCCTTAGGAATATTTCCTCAAGCAAATTGTAGGTTAAAACTTATGGAAGTTCCGATAAGGCAGTGGTATCTGTAGGTTTGGCATAGCAGCAGAATCATTATGTAAGGAAAGATTTTGTGGAGGACGTGGCATAAAAACGTTGGAGCAGTTGCCTTCCCTCAATCCGTTCCCAACTGCCTCTTGAATACGAATATTTGGGATAGAACAAGTTATATAGAAATAAATAAATAAATTTTTTGTTAATACACATAGCAGGTCTTTCTATGTAACTTGTTCTATCCTAAATACTCATATTCAAGAGGCAGTTGGGAATGGATTGAAGGAAGACGACTGAAGCAACAGACACAGTCCGAGGCCCTAAAGTAACTGTTCCATGGAGAACAACTACTTCTAACTCTTCTTATTGCCCTTTGAGCTCATTAATTTTATTTTTCCGATACAAGTTTCCCATTTCTCAGTTTTACATACCTAAAATAAAAATGAGTTTGTGTGGCATTTTTATTGAGTAAAGAAGTGTTTCGAAAATAATTCTCCATGAATACTTTTGCTTCTTCCCAGTCCAGAGGCAGTTGGTGCATCTATTAAAGGATGAATTAAAGATGAACATGACTTGGATGTTAGAGAGCATATTGCTCCAGAGAGAGTTCACGTCTTATTCCTGCTGGAATCGCTTGTTGACAGTACAGTGTAGTGATCTCTCACCCCACCCTCCAAAGTAAAGGTGAGAAAGATGAGATGTCTCTTTTTCTCTCTTTCTCCCACTTTTGTCTCTCACATGCACACATGCAGAATAGAATGATACACCAGCTGCTCCATATATGTTCCAAGTTTACTTCAGGGTTCATCTCCTGTGATGCAATGCTACTGCACGCCAGAGTGAACATCTGTCACCTATTGCATTACCCCGTGAAACTAAGCATGAGTAACTGATGCTAAGGCAATCTGTCAGTAATAAATGTTCTGTTCTCTGATCCAGAGGCATATTCTTTCCTGCTAGAAATTACATATACATGAAAAAATGATACTTGAAATTATATATATACACACACATATGTATGATATAATTTTTGTATATTATGAAGAAATTCTATAAGAGGACAGAAGGCTGATGGGAATAGATAGCAGACAGATTGTCCAAACTGTATGGCCTCTCCTTGGGCAATATATGAGACTTTGTTTCCTTTTTAATATTTCAAGGGATACAATCACAGCTGCCAGGAGATTATGGATCATTTATTAAACGTAAAATGTTTGAGTTCATTGACCCTTCTCTAAGTCATTGCAATAGGGTATTGTGGTTCCAAAATAATTGAAAAGCACAAATAAAAACCTATCAACAAATCATAGGTGTTCACTTAAATCTCCAAGCACAACAATGTTATCTCCTATGTTAAATGAACTTTAACTTGGTAGCTTCTCCCTTTCTGAGAATGGGCCAACATTTCCAAGTTTTCCAAAGTAATATCTGTGGAATTCAAGAAAACTATAGTGTTACCTTTGACCATAGAAGAAATGGTGGATGAGTGGTTGTATTCTGGATATCTGAATGTAGTACCAACATGATTTCTTGATGGATCAGGTATAATGTATAAAAGGAGGAAGGATGGCATAAGTGATTCCATGATAAATATTTTTCTTCCCTTCTCTTCCCTTCTTTTTCTGAACAATTCAGTGCCAAATCCATTTGGTAGACAAGAGTAAAAAATTGTGGAAAGGGAGTCATGGTGACCAAACATGGAGATCCAGAGCCTAAGCGAGGTGAAGAAGTTGTGTTCACAAAAGGTGAGGCTGTGTGGGAAAACAGAGTATAAACCTGGATAGGAAGGTAGCGTCAGAGAGGGGAAGCCCAGAATGAGGAGTCAACACACAAGCAGTGTGAAAAGGAAATTCGGCAATAGAGGCCATGTAGTATAAGATATTGGAGTCCAAACAGGATGAGAAGCCATCCATAAAGATGAGGAGGTTATGGCACAGATGATGGATGGATTTATATACAGAAAAATGAAACAAGTGCATATTTAAAGCTAGTGGAAGCCATATTCTTTCACTGTTAGAGAATGAAATTTTAAACATTGAAAAGTGTGATAACTAAAGTAATCAATTGCTGTGCCATTGGATTGGAACTAGCAATATTGGCGTGAACTCATGACTTATAATATACATAGAACAGATAGATGACATGTTCTAAATAAATAAATGATAGATACATAGATAGATGAATATAGAGGTGAATGTATGTATCTACTGAGAGAGTCTATGAGCAGGAATATCCTATAAGTCATGAACACAGCTACCACATAGAACTTGACTTCTTCAAAATATTATTTTTCAATAAATGAAACAAGAGTACCTTAGAGAAATGGATAATTCTAAGGATAAGACAGGTAAAGTATAAAATACACTGTTTTGCCAGAAAGCAATAAAGTGTTCAAAAATAGAGGATATATTGTAAAGGGAGCTTCCACTTGCCAAGACTGAAATAAATGGAGTATAAAAATAAATAATAAAGCACGGAAATCCAATGAATAAAATGGAAAACATGAATAGAGAGATATTAAAAAATAAATGAATGTTTTAAATTTGGATGCAAAACAAGTGTTTACATAGATTCAAAGAATTTCCACATATACATCTACAATACATATTTATGCTATATAATATATAAATATACATGCAAATACATCTTAATACATGTACATAATATATAGAATATAATAATACATGTATAACATAGGAACACATTAAATATAAAGAAATATAACAAAAATAGGTAGCAAACAGAACATAAGCAATAACAACAAACAGTAATATGAATACAGATATAAATAAAATATACAGTATAATTGCAGTTAAAATATTGTTCTGCCATTACCTCTATCGTTCATTTTCAACAGCGAAGCTAGATTTGGTCACTCCTCTGCTCAAAAGCCTTCTGTATGTTCTTCATTCTATTCCAAGTTTGAAAAAAAACCTCTTACAGTGGGTTACAAGGGCCTACCCAAACCTATTATTGCTCTAATTACAACTATTTTTTTTTTTTTTTGCCTGATTTAATGATCTTGCTGAGGAAGCCAGACCAGCTTCTAATTTCCAACTGCTGTGCTTCCTCTTTGCCTCAAATAGTCTTCGTCCAGTTATCTTCCTGGCTCTTTCTCTCTCTTCCTTCAGATCTCTGCTGAAATAACTTTCCCCAGCAAGATCTCACTAACAAACCTTTCAAAATTTAAGATGGTTCAATATCTTCTAGTATTTTTTGTTGTTTTTCTTCAAATCCTTTTTCCCTTAGCATTGTATATTTACTAAGCCTATCATGGGAATGTAACCTCAATGAAATGACAGATTTCTATCTTTTTTTTCCTGGTACAATAGAACTAGGGTTTAAGACTGTCCCTCACAAAGGAATTAAAAATTAGTATTTCTTGAATAAAGAATGTTTTTCAAATTAAATGAGATAAAGTTTCTTATGTATAAAATACATTCAAAATATTAAAAAAACTTTCTGTGTAATCTCTTTTCTTTATTAAACTGTAAACCAAGGGATCATATATTATTCATTCATTTTCCCCACAAAACCATCGTAATTAGAGTCACACTGTAGCATTCAATAAATATTCAATATTCATTTTAATTGATCAATAAATCAATAACTTCCTGAATTAATGACTTATTGAAAGGCAAGTCTAGTCTCCTGAATTCTGTACCATTTGGTAAGTTTGCCTAGCTGTGTTTTCTTATTTAATTCTTACCTCCCTGATACATGTGGTATCAGTGAGTGTTCAGGGATTTTTCCTGCAATTGACAGCTAATAATGATTTCATTAATATCTAAAATAAATCATTTTCTTTGCTTTCTTCCTTATTTCTTTCTTCCTTGCTTTTTTCTTAGTAACTTTCTTTCTCCCTTATTTAATTTTCACTCCCTTAGATTCCTTTCTTATAAACATTGTCTTCGACTTATGATGGCTTGATGACTTAAGATTTTTCAACTGTATGATGGTGCAAAAGAGATACATGTTCAATAGAAACTGTACTTTGAATTTTGAAATTTTCTAGGACTAGCGATATATGACACTATAGTCTCGCCTGATGACGGTCAGTGGCAGCAAGCCACAGTTCCCAGTCAGTCACACAATCATAAGGGTAAACAACTGACATTTGATAGTGTACTATGTCTCCAGTATTCAATTTATTGAATATTGTGTTCTGTTTTTGTTTCCCATGATGTCTACAAAATGTTCATCTGTGTATAGTATTCAATACTTTACTATCAAATAAACTTTGCGTTAGATGATTTTGCCCAGCTGTATGCTAATATAAGTGTTCGGAGCATATTTAAGGTAGGCTAGGCTAAACTATGTTGTTAGATAAGTTAGGTTAAATGCATTTTTGACTTACAATATATTAAACTTATAATGGATTTCTTGGGACATAGCCCCTCAAGAAGCATCTGTGCTAAGTAATTTGATTTCTAAATGGGTCCTGGTGTTAGCAAAAATATATATATATTAATTTTTTAGTTAGATTTATTCATTATGGAATAGAACAAGCAAATATGTTTTTATTCCGCCAAATTAAACAAGGACAATAAGTTAAAAATTTAAAATTGAAATTCTGAAAATATTGTGTTGGGTCTTTTGGATTTATATACTGAGATGGAGTTTGGTGCACTATGTATTTATAGAGATTGACACCCTGGAAGGAAGAGAGGAAATAGGCAGAACTGGACAAAGACACAATTTGAACTGTAGTGCAGCTCTACAAAGCCTCAGCCAACTCAGCAGGGAGGTCTGGACGGAACATTGCTGAGTGTGAACTAGCAGGAGGAAACAGCATGAGGGAGTCACACACATAAAATAACTTCTTAAAGTAACAGTAGAATATTCTGCTCCATGGACCTTACTGGGTATTTGCTGGAAAGTTCAGGGTCATATGGGGAACTAAAAAAGCTTCCTTCTTGCTATATACCTGGCGGAAGAGACAGAAGCTGAAAGGGTGCATCCCACCTAGATCATTTTCCCCACATCTCCTTGATGGTACAAAGTATTTAAACTGCTAGTAATGAGGTAGCAAGTCCAATTAACCTACTTCATCTGAGAAAAGGGTACAGGAAAGGAAAATCCTAACCCTGGTGGAAGGGCAGGAAGCCAAACGGAATTCAGATAATTAGAAATCCCGTACCTCCAGAAGGGGACACAGTCATTGATAAAGTCCTGAGTTGGATACATAGAGCCTGAGTATGACTGAGGATGAAGTAATAGAACTGAAGATGAACAAGAAAATAGAGGATGACCCTGACTACCTACTCCACGATAGCAAGCATCAAATAACAAGTAACAAATTTCTAACACTGGGAGAAGATAAACTCATGGAGAGAGACCCCCATTGAGGCAAGGCTGATGCAGAAAAAGCCTGAAGTTGAGGGTGGAAAATGGCCATTAGAACAATTCTCCAGCAAGCTAGATTTCACCTTAAGCATCAGAGAACACTAGAGACAGATTAAGCTAGTGATGCACTGAGTGTAATCACAGCAGCAAAACACAAAGCCAGCTCAAATCTCCACAGGATTTTCTCATCCCTTCCAAATTGAAAGCCCATCAGAATAAGACACCTGCCCCTTACAAGCATATTTTTTACTATTTACTGTTCTACATGTGTTGATAGGCTTTCAACCAAAAATTGTGTCACATAAAAACGTTATGAAATTAATAATCTACTGTCAAGAGACAAAAACAATTAACAGAACCGAAGTCATATATGCCACAGATGTTGAAACTGTCTGGCAGGGAAGTGAAATTAGCTATGATTAAATTATTAAAGATTTTAGTAGAAAAGGTAGATAGCAGCATGAATAGATGGAAAATTTCAACAGAGACATAAAACTGTAAGAGAGAATCAAGAAATGTCAGAAATTAATAATAAGACCCTCAAACAGTATAGAGGTAAAATATACAATTATATATTTATATAATATATTATTTCTTATATAAATATATAACTGTATGTTTATATATAATTATATAATTATACACTGTAAGCATACTCAATTATACTCAATTATACACTGTAAGCATAAGATAGCTATGTGGAGTCTATCAGCAGACTCCTCGTAGCTGAGGAAAGATCAGTGAACTCAAAAGATAGGTCAATAGAAATTATTCAAAATAAAATTAGAGAAAAAAATAGTACGAAACCAGAACAGAGAACAAAGGATCTGTAAGATAATACTAAACAATCTAACATTTGTATAATTTAAATCTCAGAAGAAGAAAGGAGATAAAATAGGGCAGAAATATTTTCAAAAATATTGATAAAGAGACTTTTCCAAAAATAATGAAAGATTCTAATTCCCCAGAGCTAGGACTCTTGAAGAACACCCAGCAGGATAAATATCTTCTTCCAACATAGCTAGGTATATCATACTCAAACTGACGTCGTCCAAAGATAAAAAGAAAACATTAAAGGTTAACTAAAGACAAGTTACACAGAAAAAGTGACAGTGTTTCAACAGATATCTCATCAGAAACTATAGAGATCACTAGACTATAAAGTAAAACCTATGTATTGAAAAAAAAGAAGAAAGAAAAATTAAGCACATGAGAAATAATTTTGCAGTGAAAAACCAAGGCAAATGCCACCACAACTGCTACCATGAACATCATCAATATCAAAACCAAAATGAATAATTTGCTTCTTGCATAAACATGTTACAAGAAAATGTTAGAAGTTCTTCAGGAAGAAGAACTTTAGTACCAGGCAAATACTGAAAAAAATGAAGAATGCTGAATATAATAAAAAGCAAAGTAAATATAAAGTTCACATACTTATAAATAACTTTAGCAGGCCATTGACTATGTAAAGCAAATATGATGGCAATATGTTTATTCCATCTGTAAAAGTAAAAGTAAAAATTTTCATATAAAGGTAAAATGCTACAGTCCCTAGACAACCAATGTGGATTTTTAAAGTGACCTGAATGACAGCAAGCTATTTAGATAAAAGGAAATAATGAAAAGCACTCATTGCAGAACAAGGCAGAAAGATTGAAGGCAATAATTAAGGGACATACCTCTTTGTTGTTGTTAGATTCAATCTAAACATATAAAAATTAGATTGAATATAAATGACCTAAACATACAAGTTAAAGACTGTGATTGCTTAGATTAAAAAAAATGGACTCAATTATACACTGTAAGCATAAGTTAGCTATCAATATAAAGACAGGATAATTAGGAGATTGATTTTGTGAGAATTCCAGTCTCTAAAATTTTCTACTTAGCAACTTATCTTTCTTAAAATAATAGTTCAAATATGAGAACACAAGACACATAAAAAGCATTTTTAAACATATCTTTCATAGATTTTTAGGCTGTATATCCTATAAACTTTACTCCCATTGTGAAGTTTAAAAAATAATTTGTCCCAACCAATAATTCACTTCATAATTTTTCATTATTTGATTTGAACCTCACGTTTGGATGGGCATCCGTGAACAGTTTGAACATAATTATTCAGTTTGTATATTACTTCCTGAAAACAGTCCACAGATTCTCTGAATAAAGTGAGGCAGTACTGCCGATTTTTCTAGTCTGTGACTGTATGTGTGTTAGTTCTCCACAGCTTGTTGGAGCCAGTGTGCACACCAAATATAGGGAAACTAATTCAGAGGCCACATTCAACTAGATCATATGTACCTCCAGGGAATGTATGTTTTGAAAATGATGAATCAGTTTTAGGCTGTGAGCCCATAACTTATAAACTGATGTGGACTCTAGAGCTATGGGAAGAAATGATGAATCACATGCAAATAGAGTAAAGGAAGCCAATCTATATAAATCAGGAGAAAAATAAATGCAAGGCACAGAGAGAAATGAAAATGAATTTTCATAAAGCTCAAGAAACATGGGGCATTTTATTTGGCTCCTGATTTTTCAGCTTTTGGTTATAATATTCAGTGGAAACTGTTTGCTTTTTCATCCTGTTGTTTCCAAGCAACATTATTGTACTCTTCACATAAATTATAAATTATCTCCTTTGGTTTTCTAATTTGCTTTACTTATTCATTTCATGAAACTAAATTACTGTAATCTTTAATTATTAATTAAGATACTGCCAACTACCATTTCTAATACAAAAAGAACAATTCCTATTGTCTTAAAGCCATCACTAGAAAACACATACTGTTGACTTGAACAATGTGGGTTGCTAGATCCCCCTGCAGTCAAAATCTATGTATAAATTTTGACTCCCCCAAACTTAACTGCTAAAAGCCTATTGTTGACCAAAAGCCTTATCAATAATATAAATGGTTAACACCTATATATAACAAATAACATTCATGTATATGTTTTATATGTTGCATTTTTATAATAAAGTAAGCTGGAGAAAAAATGTAAAGAAAATCACAAGGAAGAGAAAATATATTTGGTATTCATTAAGTGGAAGCAGATCATTAAGGTCTTCTTCCTCATCATCTTCATGTTGAGTAAGGTTGAGGAGAAAGACGAAGAGGAGGGGTTAGTCTTTCTGTCTCAGGGTGGCTGTGGTAAGAAAATCTGCATATAAGTGAACCCATGCAGTTCAAAGCTGTGTTGTTCAAGAGTCGACTGAACATTACTTTGTAATGAGACACTCAAAAATTTATCATATGTTCATCATAGTGCAAATACTTATGTACCATTTTCTTACATCATCCTTGAATATATACAAGGCAGAGATAATCTTATGAATGGTTTGGTAGTAGCAATAATGGCCCACAAAAGACAGCCATGCCTGAATACCCAGAACACATGGTATGTTAACTTACATGGCAAAAGAAACTTTGCAGACGTGATTAAGTTAAACATTGTAGTGGGAGATCATCCTGGATAATTTGGGTTGGCCAGTTATAATCATGGTGTTTCTTCTAAGTGAAAACGAGAGGCAAGAAAGTCAGAATTAGTTATTCTACTGGCTTTGAAGAAAGGGATCATAAGCCAAAGAATGAGCACGGCCTCCAGAAGCCACAGAAAGCAAGAGAACTGATTCTTCTCTTGAGCCTCCAAAAGGATCTTAACTTCATCAACTTTTTGATTTTCATCCAGTGAACCCATTTCAGAGTTATGATCTCCAGAGCTGTAATATATTGAATGTGTATTGTTTTAAGCCTCCAAGTGTGTGTTAAGTTGTTATAGCAGCAGAAGGAAACTAATACAAATGGTTCAAAATTGTTAGGTTTCTTTTAGCAGTGAAGTTGCTATAATTTGATAAAAGTATGTTTCATGTTCTTTGATTCCTGGAGTTGAATGCTATAGTAATAATTAATTTTTGATATCTTATTGGTATCTTGTTCATCAAACATGTGTACTCTGTGTAACAATTACTGTATAGTATGTGTTGCACTGGATGCTCACTACCTTCTGATTATTGAACTACTCATTTTTTGTAATCAAAATCTGTAAACTCTTCAATGTTAATTTTTTCAATAAATATGTTGAAGTACAGACAAATTTCCTAAGTTGCTCAGGTTTAAACAGCTGACACCAGGTGGAAAATGGCAGAATGTCAATGCAAACTCGTCTTTCTGACATCAGCACTTGCATTATTTTACGACACTATTTACCCTTAGGCTCATTTACTCTTTTATTTTTCCAAATAGTGTGTTTGTGTATTTTGCCTGTGGATAGGACTTTCTGTAAATCCATGTAAACAATCTTTGTAATAGCTATTGAAAGAAAGTTACCAAGAAGACAAGCAAGAGGGAGAGCTACCGTTTTGTCAGTGGACACTGCGTCTTCTTAATGGAGAGAAATTTTGCCCTCTGTGACTCTGAAATACTCCAAAAAAGTATGTGCTAAAAAGCAGATATTCATAACATAATTTTTGGAACCTTGAGATAACTGATAATACAGGCAGAAGACAGCCAAACATGGCCCAGGTCATTGTGCACAAGGGGCTTGCCTAAACATACCCATGGGGAAAAATTCCATCCCTTAACTCATAAGCAGTAAGGGAAATAAATCCACGTGGAGTGGCTTAGACTGAGGGTCCGCATGCGCACTGGGAGAATGGGTGGAGCCACCAGGAATTCCTGCTTTATGCTGGGGAGGAACTGGGCCTCTTCAGCTCTTGTGTGGTAGCCTGGTGTTTAGTTTTCTGAGATGGAAAACCTGCCTGCAGGACCCCTCTTTTTTTTGACAGTTTTCTTTTTGTCTAATAAATCCATTCTCGTCACCCTCCTAACTCTTCTGGTTGTGAGGCAAGAGCCCAGATTTTAGCTGAACTAAGGAGCAAAAAATCCTGTATCACTGACAACCTCTCAAAATACTGATAAACCAGGTGACAAGAACCAAGATTTTAGCTGAACTAAGGCGCAAAAAATCCTATATCTCTAACAACCTCTCAAAATACTGATAAATCAGTAGTACATTCTAAACTATCAGTTCATTTTTAAGTGTTTTAGAATCCAAGTTTATTATCCAAATTTTTATTTAAATAAAGTGCCTTTTGACTCATGGCCATAAAATCTATTCTTCCAACTTTCATAAAATTAATTTAGGCAGAATAACACCCAAAAGCTCAATCAAGTTTTATGACTTTATTTTATCAGCACTTGTCAGTTACCCAACTGAATCAACATTGGATAGTAAACAGTTTACTTATTATTGATGCTAACTCAATAATTATTAATTAGGCAAATTAGCAGCAATGTTAGTTTTAATTTTAAAATGCAGGCATAGATAATGACAAAATTACCTAAACATGAAAAGCCAAGGACAAATTTTTGAGAGAATTGTTCCTCAATAAATTACCTTTGTGGATTTTTATTTCATTATAGATCTAGAAACGTTTAATTTAAAAAATGAAGGATAAATTTCAAAATCGCTAGAAAATATTTTCTTGCAACTGTTAACTTCATCGAGAATTTCCATATAGTAAGAAACAATGTTTCTAGAAAAATAATAAATATGTTTAAAAGCTGTAGGAAAAATTTCTATTTTGATCTCAAATGTTGAAATGATTTGCAACAAAATTCAATTTAATTAGTATCAAATTAACATATTCATATACATTCTTTAATAAAACATAAAATGTTTTCTTCTTTTAAATTATATATTATGCCTTAAAATTTAAATCGATAAGACACATAAGTAGCTAAAAAGAATAAAAGATGATAAATACAGTGATGATTAAAGAAATTAAAACCTGTAAAAAATGAAGTGCCATTTTTCACATTTTAGACTGTTGCAAATTAAAGTTTGCTAATATTCATTTTTGATGTCTACATAGAAGTATAAACCTTAATAAATGGTTCACATTGTCCTGTCTTTTGTTTTTGTTTTGGCAAGAACATAAGCTATAGCATAGTCTTTAATTGCTACTTGGTAATACCTGATTCATACATTCATTTTAAGTATTTTACTGTGTCATTTTTCCAACAAGTTAAGCTAATAAAAGTACACATTATATGACACTTTGCATTGCCTCAAAGTGGAAAAATATAAATTCATTTAATAGAAAGTTACGTGTTACTTAATGAGAATGACATGTGTAAATATTTGCCAACTTACTAATATCCCAAAGATACCTGGTTAATGAAAATAGTGTAACACAGAGCTGTGATATATATATAATTTATTTATGCAAACACCAAAGCTTTTATCAAATTATTAATTTTCTTATTTATATTCATTAATGTGTATAAGATTTTTTGTAGGAGTGAGTCTCAAACATAAAGCCATATGTATCAGTCAAGAATCAGCATAAGAAGGTTAGGAGGTGATGATGGAGAGAATAAGTTTTATTTGCATTTAATAACTTTCTGTAGCAATTGAAATTGTGGTAACATATATAGAATAGATTTTTGAAATAAGTAAAATTATAGTCATAAAAATCAAATGTTATTAAAATATGGGGGAAAATATTTAGTGATGTTGTGGATTTTGAGGAGAAGAAGTGAGGATGGATTGATCAATCAATCTGTAAGAAGGAAAGATACAGGACACTTAGGCATAGGCCTACACAAGTAGTAAGCCAGGGCAGCCATACTAGATAAGCAGATTGTTCTATAGACTAAACATTACCTTGGATGACTTTTCCTATCTGGTTGAGATAAATAAATAACTGTATTTGAAAATACAAAAATAATGGAGACTTGAAGACTCAGGCATCTTAAGGTCTACAGACTTAGGATACAAGGATATCCAGTCTAGTTTATGTTGTAGATCAAAATCTTAAATTTCCCGATGTCAAAAATGTAGTTGTATGTCATATCAAAAAGTTTGTTCAGGGTATGACATGGTGGCTCAAACCTGTAATGCCAGCACTTTGGGAGGCCAAGGCAGGCAGATTCCTTGAGCCAAGGAGTTCAGAGTAGCTTGGTTTGTGTGGTGAAACGTCATCTCTACAAAAAATACAAAAATTAGCCAGGTGTAGTGGTGCACATCTGTAGTCTCAGCTACTAGGGAGGCTGAAGTGGGAGGATCACTTGAACCTGGGAGGCAGAGGTTGCAGTGAGCCAAGCTGTCCCCACTCCACTCCAGCATGGGCAACAGAGTGAGACTCGATCTCAAAAAAAAAAAAAAAAAAAAGACAAAACAGTTTGTTCAGTGTATTTTTACTACTATAAGTTGAACATGCTCAACTGAAAAAATATTTTTATTAATGGTATCACATTTATTTTTTTCTATACTTGAAATAATTAAGAATATGTGCCAAGGCATTTGTTTCTGAATTACCAGCATCAATTAAAGCATGCAATGACTAGAATAGGCTAGGATGCAAACTAGCTAGTTTAACGACATTTCAATTTATTGTTTTGTTTCTCTTTATTGTATTCTATAGTTATTAAATTTATCCTATTAAGTTATATTTAACAACTCATTAATAAATACAAAGCTAATTTTAGTAAAACTGGAACTTATAAAAATCTATAAATATGTTAAATATAATCTTTAAATGTAATAAACTCTAAGCATTCAATCCTTCACTCTTTACCTACAAGGGAGTTAGAGTATTTTATATTGTCTGAGCCTCGAATGAACTTTCCATATCTGAAAATGCGGCAAAGATGGATGGCAGAAGACCAAATGTGATTTTCCTATCAGTGAGGCACAGATAAGAAGGAACGTTTTTTGGCTAGGACTTCCGGTACTATCTTAAATAGAAGTGGTGAGACTGGATACATCCTTTTATTGCTCCAGTTCTCAAGGGCAATACAGCCAGCTTTTGTCCATTAAGTATGTTGTTGACGATAGGTTTATCATGGATGGCTCTTATTATTTTGAAGTATATTCCTTCAAGGCTTAGTTTGTTGGGGGTTTTAATATGAAGAAATATGGAATTTTATTGAAAACCTTTTCTGCATTTCTTGAGTAAATCATGTGTTTTATTTTGTTTTTTTTTGTTTGTTTGTTTACATGATGAATCACATTTATTGATTCATGTATGTTGAACCAGCCTTGTTTCCTAGGGATAAAGACTACTTGATCTTTGTGAACTTTTTTTTTTTTTTACATGATGCTGGATTGATTTGCTAGTATTTTGTTGAGGACTTTTGTATCTATGTTCATCAAGAATATTTGCCTGAAGATTTATGCTTTTGTTTGTCTCTGTCAGGTTTTGGCATCAGGATAATGCCAGCCTTATAGAATAAGTTAGAGAGGAATTCCTTCTCCTCAATGTTTTGGAATAGTTTCGGTAGGAATGATACCAGCTCTTCTTTGTACAACTGGTATAATTCATCTGTGAATCTGTCTGGTTCTGGGTTGTTTGTTTTTTGGTTGGAAGGCTATTTATTATTAATTTAATTGCAGATCCCTGAAAAGACCAATATCAGTACTGGTCTTTTCATGGATTTAATTTCTTCCTGGTTCCATCTTGGGAGGCTGTATGCTTTCAGGAATTTATCCATTTCTTCTAGATTTTCTAGCTTGTGTGCATACAGTTGTTTCTAGATGCCTCTGAGGGATTTTTGTATATCTATATATCTTCTCTCTTATTTTCTTTATTAGTCTAGCTATTGATCTATCTTATTAATTCTTTCAAAAAATCAACTCATGGATTTATTGATGTTTAGTGTGGTTTTTTTTTCTCAATGTCCTTCAGTTAAGCTCTGACTTTGGTTATTTCTTGTCTTCTGCTAGATTTGGGGTTGGTATGCTCTTGTTTCTCTGGTTCCTCTAGTTGTAATGTTAGGTTGTTAATTTGAGTTCTTTCTAACCTTTTGATGTGGAAGTTTAGTGGTATAAATTTCCCTCTTAATACTGCTTTAGCTGTGTTACAGAGATTCTTGTATGCTGTATCGTTGTTCTTATTTTTTCTAAAACATTTCTTGATTTCTGCCTTAATTTCATTATTTACCCAGAAGTCATTAAGGATCAGGTTGTTTAGTTTTCATGTAACTGTATGATTTTGAGTAATTTTCTTATTATTGATTGCCATTTTATTGTGCTGTGGACCAAGAGTGTGGTTGGTATGATTTTAGATTTTTTGAATTTGCTCATGCTGAGGATTGTTTTTTGTTTGAGTGTGTGGTCAATTTTAGAGTATGATCCATGTGCAGGTCTTTGTTAGTTTTCTGTCGATGATCTGTCTAATGTTATTAATGGGTTGTTGAAGTCTTCCACTATTATTATGTATTTATCTAAGTCTCTACATTGGTATCTAAGAACTTGCTTTATGAATCTGGGTGAACCCGTGTTGGGGGCATATATATTTAGGATAATTTGTATTTTCATTGAATGGAGCCCCTTACTGTTAGGTAATGCCCTTCTTGTCTTTTTTTTTTTTTTTTTTAATATTTGCTGGTTTAAAGTCTGTTTTGTCTGAAATTAAAATAGCAATCCCTGCTTTTTTCTGTTAGCTGTTTGCTGTGTAGATTTCTCTTCATTTCTTTATATGGAGCCTATGTGTGTCATTGCATGTGAGATACGTTTCTTGAAGACAGTATACCATTTGGTCTTGCTTCTTTATCCAACTTGCCACTCTATGTCTTTGAGTTGGGGATATTTAGCCCATCTCCATTCAAGGTCAGTATTTATATGTGTGGATTGGATCCTGTCATCATATTAGCTGGTTATTATGCTGACTTGTTTGTGCAGTTGCTTGATACTGTCACTGGTCTGTGTATTTAAGTGTGTGGTGGTAATGGTCTTTTATTTCCATATTTACTCCCTTCAGTTCCTCTACTAAGGCAGGTCTGGTGGTAATGAATTTATTTAGCATTTGCTTGTCTAAAAAGGAGCTTATTTTTCCTTCACTTATAAAGATTGGTTTGGTTGGATATGGAATCCTTGGTTGTAATATATTTTCTTTAAGAATGCTGAATATGGACCCCTAATCTTTTCTGGCTTGTAGTGTTTTTGCTGAAAGGTCTGATGGAGTTTCCTTTGTAGGTGACTTGCCCCTTCTCTCCAATTGCATTTAGCAGTCTTTCATTTTGTCCTTGGAAAATCTGATGACAATATGTCTTGGGGAAGATCTTCTTCTGCAGTTTTTTCAGGGGTTCTTTAGATTTCTTGAATTTGAATGTTGACTTTTCTAGCAATGTTGGGAAATTTTTATGGATTATATCCTGAAATATGTTTTATAAGTTATTTGCTTTTCCTCTCTTTCAGGGACACCAGTGAGCCATAGATTTGGTTTTTTTTACACAATCCCATATTTCTTGAAGGGTTTGTTCATTCTTTATTGTTTTTTCTTTATTTTTGTCTGAGTTATTTCAGAGAGCTGGCCTTTAAGCTCTGAGATTTCTTTTCCTCAGCTTGGTTGATTCTGCTGTTAATACTTGCAGTTGTATTCTGAAATTCTCAAAGTGAGTTTCTCAGCCTTATCAAATCAGTTTGGTTCTATCTTAAAATGGTTATTTCATCTTTCATCTCCTTTATCATTTTATTGTATTCTTTGGAGTCATTCAGGTTTGATTTCAACTTTATCTCGAATCTTTGTTCCTATCCATATTCTCAATTCTGTCATTTCAGTCATTTCACTCTGGTTAAGAACCACTGTTGCAGACCCACTGCAATTATTTAGAGATAAGGAAACACTCTGGCTTTTTGGATAGCCAGAGTTCTTGCGTTGGTTCTTTCTCCTCTTTGCAGGGTGATGTTCCTTTAATCTTTGAAGATGCTATCCTTTGATTTTTTTTCTTTTATCTTCTTTGATGTCCTTGATTGTTCGATTGTAGTATAAAGTGGGTTAAGTAAACTGACTTAGTTTCTGGGAAATTTTAGGGGGCCAACACTCAGTTTAGGACTTCTAGTCTGCATGCTCTAACTCTGGAGGGTTGATAGTGGGCCCCTGGCTATGTCCTCTGGCCACTCATGGTTAGGAATGTACATACTTTATTTTTATTTGTTAAAAATGTTCACAATTATGCATTTGAGCAATTTTAAAATAGCTGCTTTAATGTCCCTGTCAGATAATTCCAACATCTATGTCATCTGATTGTAGGCATTATTTTTCCATCAAATTTGACATTTTCATCTCCCTACACACACACACACACACACACACACACACACACACACACACGAATACATATATATATTTGATTGTATCTTGGATATTTTGATTATTATGCTATAGGACTCTGGGTTTTACTTAAATCCTATGGAAATGTTGATATTTTGGGTTTTACAGGCAATCTACTTGTTAAAACGAAAGTTCAGCCTACAAATTTCTACTCATCTTCTATAGGCTATAGTCACTGCTTCGGCTCCGTTTCAAAGTTTTTGCAGTGGCTCAGTACTATCTGGATTTCTCCCTTGTGTACACTATTCAGTTGTCAGTCTGGGACCTATATAAGAACCTATACATTAGCTCAGCTCTCCAAAGTCTTTGGTATGCTGACTAGAACCAGATTCATGCATATGCAGGTCGAAGTCAGCCCAGAAGTTCACAAACAACTTTATGGGTGTTCTTTCTGAATTCTCATTTATTATACCCTCTCATTCTATAAAATAGATTAAACGCTGCTCCAGGCATGGCAGCACTGCTGATTTTTGTAAGGTTGGAACAAGTAAACAGAGTAATAAACAAAAACAGATTGGTTAACATCAGCTTATTTCAGGTTACTTTTAAGGGTTAAAGCAAAGAGGACTTTTTAATTACACTGACTCAGGTCAACAGGCCTTTTCTAATTGGTTGCTGCAAATATGCCAATTTCAGAAAAGTATTATTTAGTATTCCATCACTGAGTTAAATTAAAACAGAGAGTGAGAACAAGTGGGTCTAGAATCTGATTCCATAAAAGAGAGGAGTAATGCAATTTGAGCAAATGGTTGTGTTAGGAATGTTGCTTAAGTTAGCTGCTGGGTGGACTAAAGGATCTCTTAAATGATGTAAAGATTTGGGTTTGGCATGAGAGATTCAACACTTTCTCAGGTTACCCACAGAAGCTACTAATTGTGAGATTCTAATGACAGTATTATACTTCCAAGCAAAAGAGGGAAGCATAAGAAAGGAAAAAAATTAAGAAGGGTAAGAGTCTCATGATGATAAGTCTTATTCTTATGTCTTAGTAAAAGCTGTCCACAACTTGAAGTTGCCAACTTGTCACCCTGTTTGCAGTATGAAGGTTTCTGGTTATGGCATTTCACATTTCAGTGAACTCTCAAGGCACAAGGTTGCCTCTAGAAATTGATGTTGAGTTGTCCAGATTATAGGGCTTCAAGAACAGAATTGTTTTTGTCATTAGTGTAAGCCAGATATTGAAGGAAGCATGAAAAGTTTCAAGATCCAGTCCAGTCTACAGGTAGATAATAAAAATTCAAAAACGGCCAGGCATGGTGGCTCATGCCTGTCAGCCTGGCACTTTGGGGGGCCGAGGCAGGCAGATCACCTGAAGTCAGGAGTTCAAGACCAGCCTGGCCGACATGGCAAAACTCCATCTCTATTAAAAATACAAATATTAGCTGGGTGTAGCGGTGGCTACCTGTAATCCCAGCTACTCAGGGAGCTGAGGTAGAAGAATCTCTTGAATCCAGGAGGCGGAGATTGCAGTAAGCCAAGACCATGCTACTGTACGCCAGCCTGGGTGACAGGGTGAGACTCCATCTCAAAAAAAAAAAAGAAAAAAAAATCAAAAACAATGAATAGAGCTATAATCCCAATAACAAGTATACTATAGTTTTTTTTTTCTGAAACATGATTTTTCTCCCTATAGTCACCCTAATTTCTACCTAAGTTAATCAAAGTAAGACTAATTTGTTTACAAAAATAAATTAACTCATCATTCTTTGCCTGATTACATAAGCACAACAAAAATAGTGATTGACAATATAGACCTCTTTTTTTCACATTAAAAACTTCAAGTACAACTATGAAGCAAATCCTTATTTTTCTTTTTTAAAACTTATTTTTGGTTTAGGGGTACATGCTGTATAGGTAAACTGTGTCATAGGGGCTTGTTTTACAGATTATTTCATGAGCCAGGTATTAAGCCTAGTACACAATAGTTACCTTTTCTGCTCCTCTCTCCTCTCACCCTCCACCCTCAAGTAGACCCCAAGGTCTGTTTTTCCCTTCTTTGTGTTCATGACTTCTCATCATTCAGCTCCCCACTTATAAGTGAGAACATGAGTTATTTGGTATTCTATTCCTGTGTTAATTTGCTAAATATAATAGCCTCCCACTCCATCCATGCTCCTTCAAAATACATGATCTTGTTCATTTTTATGGCAGTATAGTATTCCATGGTATACAGATACCACATTTTCTTTACTCAATCTGTCATCGATGGGCATTTAGATTGATACCATGTCTTTGCTATTGTGAATAGTGCCGAAATGAACATTCACATGCACGTGCCTTTATGGTAGAATGATTTACAGCTAGTGCTCGACTTACGACGATGATAGGTTCAGACAGACCGGTCATAACACGACTTGGTTGTAAGTTGAGTAGGCTATATGTACAGTACTGTGAAATAATGTTATAAAAATCTTTAAGTCATATTTTATCATAATTTCCTTTCATTATTATATATCATAATTTTCTTTGTTCATTTTATGCCATTTGTATCATCTCTACACCATTTTGTTTCGTATTTTTACATTCGTCAGGTTTAAGTAAAACACTGCATTACCAGTACAACTGGTTTAATATTTGCAAAACATACAAAATTACAAAATACAGGTGCATACAAAAATACAAAATACTGGTGGAAAAAATACCATAGGAAACATTTTCCCAATTGCAAAACATATCAAAATATATTAACATGTACGAAACTTTTTAGTGGCCGCTGGTGCTTGGCTGCGGATCGTTGATGTCGTCATCTGAGGCAGCAGTTGGGGTTACGGTTGGTTTTTTCATAAACATGGTGAGCTTTGTCTGAATTGTATGTTTCTTTTTTTCTTCATAAATTTCACGATACGGACAAAACACATCGTGCGCCATCGGTTCAATCCTTGCAAATCGTTTGATGTTTGGGTCCATTGCTTCGAAATGTATAAGAAGTCTATTGGGAGGTGTTTGATGAAAAGTATCCAAGACACAAAACACAAATTGCTGTACTGAGTCTGGGATAACAGTTGAAATGGTGCACGCGGAGATGGTAATGCTGCCGGAAGCTGGTCCACATTGTCGTATGCCCAGCTGGGCAACATTTGCGCTGCCAGACGCGGAGCAGTCGTGGCTAACGATTGTGGTCGTAAAGTCGAATGGTCGTAAGTTGCATAGGTCATAAGTCGATCAATACCTGTATATTCCTCTGGGTATATACCTAGTAAAGGGATTGTTGGGTTTAATGATAGTTTTGCTTTTAGCTCTTTAAAGAGTCGCCGTCCTCCTTTCTACAGTGGTTGAGCTAATTTACACTCCAATCATTGGTGTAGAAGTGTTTCCTTTTCTCTGCAACCTCACCAGCATCTGTTATTTTATGATTTTCTGATAATAGACATTCTGACTAATGTGAGATGGCATCTCACTGTGGTTTTGATTTACATTTCTCTAATTCTCAGTGATATTGAGCTATTTTTCATAATCTTGTCAGCCACATATATATCTTATCTTGAGAATTGTCTGTCCATGTCCTTTGCCCACTTTTTAATGGGGTTTTCTTGTAAATTTGTTTATGTTTCTTATAAATGCTGGCTATTAGACCTTTGTCACATGCATAGTTTGCAAATATTTTCTCCCATTTTGTAGATTGGCTGATTACTCTTTTCATAATTTCTTTTGTTGTGCAGAAGCTCTTAAGTTTAATTAGATCTCATTTGTCAATTTTTGCTTTTGTTAAGATTGCTTTCAGTGTCTTTACATAAAATCTTTGCCCATTCCTATGTCCAGGATGATACTGTCTAGGTTGTCTTCCAAAATTTTTACAGTTTTGGGTTTACATTTAAGTCTTTAATCCATCTCTTGATTTGATTTTTGTATATGGTGTAAGGAAGGGGTCCAGCTTCAATTGCCTGCACATGACTAGCCAGTTATCCCAGCACCATTTACTGAATAGGAAGTCTTTTAACATTGCTTATTTGTTTAACTTTGCTGAAGATCAGATGGCCATAGGTGTGCCGCCTTATTTCTGGGCTCTCCACTCTGCTCTACTGGTCTATGTGCCTGTTTTTTGTACCAGTACCATGCTGATTTGGTTACTATTGCCCTGCAATATGTTTTAAAGTCAGGTAACATGATGTTTCCAGCTTTGTTCTTTTGCTTATGATTACCTTGACTATGCAGACTCTTTTTTGGCTCCATATGAATTTTAAAATAAGTTTTTTCCCCTAGTTCTGTGAAGAATATCATTAGTAGTTTGATAGAAATAGCATTGAATATATAAATTGCTTTGGGCAGTATGCCATTTTGATAATATTAATATATCCTATCCATGAGCATGGAATGTGTTTCTGTTTGTCTTTTCTGTTTTCTTTGAGCAGTGTTTTGTTATTCTCATTGTAGAGATCTTTTACCTCCCTGGTTACCTATTTCCCTAGATATTTTATTCTTTTAGTGGCAGTTGTGAATGGGATTGCCTTCCTGATTTAGCTCTCAACTTGGTTGTTGTTGGCCCTTTTAAGTTTGCTTTGCTGAATCTTTTTATAAGAAATATCAAAAGTTATGCTATCCTTGTAGCTAATCCCCTTCTGTTACTATTTAGACAAGAATTCCACTCCTCTCTCAAGATTTACTTATGGTCATGTGCTCAGAAATGCTCAAATGGGTACTACCATCACCAAGGGTGGGATGGGAGGGCAGAGGGGAAATAAAATATGAAGCATCAGTTCTTGGGAAAAAAAGAAGAGAGAGAAATATCAGATTCGACTTTTAAAAGCCTCTTAAGGCTATAATGTCAAGTCAAGGACTCATCATCAAACTTTGCTTGCAATACCTAGAGATTTTAGTGAATTCCTCTTGTCTTGGGCTCTCCAAAATACCCTGAGGTTCCTGGGCCTGCCAGGAAGTGAAATTCTTTACTCACTGTGAGGCTGACAATTTTCGAAGCTAGATGTTCTTTATAACTTCTCAAAGATGGTGTCCCAGTCAGAGTCTTAGTAATATAACCAGTATTTCCAACTGTGTCCTGTTTTAAAGAAAACAGAGTCTTACTGAACTTTTGCAAATCACTATACTGCCATAAAATAAGAAGATCAACAAGTAGCTTTATGAATTCTAGAAGAATCAGGTAGGGAGAAAAGGTAAATATTTTAATTATGTTGACAAAAGTGTGTGTTACCAATGTGCTATAGACGGCTTAAAAGAAAAAATTAAAAGTTTCCTTAGTTCAGGAAAATAAAACATTAAAGAACCTTCAAAGTTTTGAAAAGAAAGAAAAAACATTATCCTCAGCAGAATAAACATCACACAATTAATTCTTGTTTTGCTTGATCTTGGTATAGCAGTTGCATGAAGCCATTAGGTTTTTCATTATAATTTGGAAAATTCTTACCCAGTCCAATGATAAGATCATAAAGTTATCAGCAGCAATCTGTATTTCAGAGTACTTGTTAGAGTCTTTTTCATGAACCTCCTTGAAGATAAGGCAATTTTGAACTGTAGCTAATTACAAACACTTTCAGAGAAGAACCAAAGTAAAACAATTAACTGTGAATGATAAGAGTTTAATTTCCCATTGTTAAAAAAATCTGATGACAGCTCATTATAATAACAAAGTAATTACAAGATGATTTGGTTATTTTTGTGACATAATATACTTCAAATTTGGATGTTACTACCTTTGAGCATGTAAAGAAAAAGTAGTTAAGTGAAGTTAGAAGCAATTTTTTTTAAACTTGAATATTACAAATGTTAACTTTCTATATGCTCCAGCTTAACTAAACGTTAGAACTGAATTCTATATTGTATTTAAAAAACACTGGTGAAAACATGGGAGAAGCAAGCTTTTGAGAAATGCAGCTACTTCGATTTATAAACTAGACAACTAGCAACACCTAGTGGTCATGCTCACGATCAACCCCTGTTTTCATTTTCATTGTTGCTTGGAATTAACTTGCATTTCATGCTTGGCAGGTATTTTGAATTAAGTAAAAACCATGTGTGAAAAAACCCCCCAAAATAAGTAAACTTCAGTTTCAATGTATATGCGTAGGTTTAAAATAAACTGAAGTTTAGTTTCAATGTATATGTTTGTAGGTTTAACGTATATGTGTTGTATACATTGTGTTCACAGGGTTTTTTCTTTGTGTGCACATATTCCCATGTCCTCTTCTTATAAGGACACTAATTGTATTGGATTGTAGCCCTCCATATACCTCACTTTAATTACCTCCTTAAAGGATCTTTCCCCAAATACAGTCACCTGCTAAAGTACTGGAGTTTAGGACTTTAACATATTAATTTTGGATGGCCACAATTCAACCCAAAACCCTCCAACTCTCTGGCCCTCCAAAATTCATGTCCTCTTTACATGCAAAATATATGTTTCTTCTCAAAAGCTCAAAATATTTAAACCATTTCAGTATCAAATCCAAGTCTAAAAGATCATCTAAATATCATCTAAATCAGGCATACTCAAGGTATGATTATTGTCAGGCATAATTCCTCTTCAGCATGAATCTATGGAACTGCAAAAGCTAGCAGCTTACGAAATGCAGCGGTGGGGCTGGCATAAACATCTCGTTCCCAAAAGGGATAAATAAGAAGAAAGGAGGCAGAGGTCCCAGGTAAGACTAAAACCTACTGGGGCAAATTCCAGTAGATTTTAAGGCCCAGGAATAATCCCTTTTGTCTCAATCCTTTGTCTTTAGGACCCACTGGGAAGGTGAGCCTGCCCTCCACTAGGGTGGCTGTTTTGCTCCCTATCTCTGGATAATGGCAGCCTGGCCTGCTGAAACCAAGGAGGTGGCCCCACCCTTCAAAACTGGGGAACAGACAGTCCTGCCACCCAGGTCTGAGACTCTAGGCCAATGACAATAGTGGCAGTCCCACCTTTGGAGTCACTTTTTTCTTGAAGATTAGCACAGATTTTCAGCCAGATACCCCAATTGACTCATACTATAGAATCTTGGAATTCTGGTGGCTTTTCTTCACTCTCTCCCATCACTGTCCTTTTTACTCCAAGCTGGCAGTTTTTCTGCTGATATAAAATTCTCAGAAATAACCTTTTTGGTTTCATAGGTATCCAAGCCATCAGACAAGAGTGTCCTCCACAGATCTTTCCTGGTTAATCACATCTCTATTCCTGGCTTCTGCTGAAACCGTTGATTCAAGCCATGAGTCACACTGATAATCTCTTTATGAAATGAATGACCAGTCACATCCTTGTCTTCTGTTCACAACAAGCTTTCTCATTTTTTGGCCATATGCATAAACGGATTATTTTCTAAATCTCAAGTTCTGACTCCTTTATTCTTAATGATTCTTTGATATATCTCTCTTCTCTTGCATTTTACTGTAAGCACCAAAAAGAAACCTGGCCACACTTCCAAGTTTGCTTAGAAATCACCTCAGCTAAATACCTAGGTTAATCACTTACAAGTTCTACCTTCCATAAAACACTAGAGCACAATTCAGCCATGTTCTTTGCCACTGTATAATAGATAATTGCTTTTGTTCCAGTGTTTAAAACATATTTCTCATTTACATCTAAGGTTTCACAGTGGTACTTATTAAATTATTTTTCTTTTTTAGAGACAGAGTCTTGCTCTGTTGCCAAGCTGGAGTGCAGTGGCACAATCTCAGCTCATTGCAACCTCTAACTCCCGGTTCAAGTGATTCTCCTGCCTCAAACTCCAGAGTAGCTGGGATTACAGCCACCACAACCAGTCCCATGGTAGCACTTTTAATGTCCATGTTTCTACCAAGAGTTTCTTTAAGGCAATCCAAGCATTTTCTAACATGACTTCATCAGTCTTCCAGCCTCTACTCATTACCTATTTGCAAAGCCACTTCCACATTTATAGTTATTTTTACAGTTGGCATCCCACTCCCAGTATCAAAATCTGTATTAATTTGCTGGGGCAATCATAACAAAAAACAAAACACCACTTGCTGGGGGGTTTAAATAACAAAAATTTATTTTCTCAGCGTTCTGGAAGCAAGGAGTCTGAGATCACAGTGTCAGCGGAGTTTTGTGACTTGTTTTGTTTTTTAGGCTACCCTTCATAGATTGTAGATAGCTTTCTCTCTGTCTTTACATAGCCTTTCCTCTGTGCATGTGTATGTCTAACGTCCAAATTTCCTCTTCTTATAAAGGAACCAGTCTATTGGATCGGGCCCATATGACCCTTTTTACCTTAATTATGTCTATCCCAAATATAGTCATATTCTGAGGTACTGGGTGTGAAGGCTTCGATATATGATTTTGGGGAGGCAGAATTCAGCTCAAAATATATGACAACAAGCACACAAATGCATGTATGTATATGTAAATGTATATGTACATTACTCTAAAATTTGTGTCTACAGCCTAGGACCCCTCTCCTGACTTAAATATGCAATTGTGTGATGGCTAAAAGGCATACAAAAATTAATGTGTCCCAAACTGAGTCTCCGAGAATCACTCCCAAATCAGCACTTCCTGCACTATTTCTTATTATAGTCAATGGCAACTCCATTTGAATGGGCCAAAATTCTTCAGGTCATCCTTGACTCCTCTCTATTTCCCACAACTACATCCGTGTCTTCCAAAATTTCTAATAGCTCTACCTTTCCAAAATATGTACAAAATTTGATTCTCATTCTTACCACCAGATTCAAGCAACTGTCATCTCTGGAGGATTGTTGCATTAGCACCCATGCTGATATTATTTTTGCTTCTGCTCTTCCTCACATACATTGTACTCTCAGGCCATAGGCATAACCGTTCTAGGAAAATAAGAAATCACCACTTCTTTCTCAAAACCCTCCAGTGAGTCTCATCTCATTCATGAAAAGCTAAATTCCTTAATGTTACCTCTAAGACTCTATATTTTCTGGTCTTCTTTACTTTTTTTACATTTTTCCTAGCTATTCTCCAATTCAAGAACCCCTTGGTCAATACTGAACATGTCGTGTACGCTTTGACTTCAAGGCTTTTGTACTTGTTAATGTCACTGCCTTGGTACTCTCTCGCCAGATGTTCATATGGGTAGTGTGATCACTTCCTCAGGATTTTACTGGAATTTTCCTTTTCCTTGAGACTTCTTCTGCTATCTGATTAGCACTGCCACTTCTAGAGCTCCTTCCCTGTATTAATGTTTCTCCTTAAAAATTACCAATATTCATTCTACTATATATTTGATTTATTTTATAAGTTATCAAGAAACAGTAGATTTAAAATTAACTTTTTCAAAATCAAGTTATTCCTTCATGTTCAGTATCCTGGGCTTATATATGTTTTGCAGAATGCTATTATCTGATCTTTTACAATTTAATGTTGCTCTCTACAACTTGATGATTAATAATTTTGCTTTTGTGATCAGTAATTACATAGATTTTGTGAGATAATTATAAATTTCTGAGAAAATTTAAAAATAGCCATTCAATTTAATTGAATTATTTATGGTTGCTATTGATAACTTGATGTTATGAAATTTTTAATGATAGTCTTTGACAACCTATTGTGAATAGTCAAAACCTTTATAATAATGTTCAGATGGTTTTTTAACAATGTTTAGGTTTTTAAAACTTTTAATCTTTATATGGAAAATAGAGTACACCACCTGACTCACCAGACTTTTTATAACATTAGTATGTATGATCTTTGAACTACATTATGGACGAGGTAAGAATCTTAGTCCATACAGCTATGAGGTCAGGGCCAGGTTTCCTCTCTTTTAGGAAGAATGTAAGGACAATGGGTGAATAGTCTGTCTTTCCTTAATATTCACTGTTTCAGATGCTATATTAAAATTTTAGTATATCACACAAGTCTATAAGGAAGGTTACTCTTTCTGGCTGAAAAAAACCTGTGAGTTTTCCCGTCTTGTATAATGTCCACCCTTAATTCAATTGACTATGAACAAGCAACAGCACATTCACTCAGATGAAACAATCATACAGGGCCTATTCTCCTGTTATGGGTGTGGTTTGACATATTTCACAGAAGCTATGTACTACGTATTGACTGAAAAGATACCACCAAATTCCTAGTGGGTAGAAGTCCCCAGCCAGGTCCAGAAAATAGAAACTTCTCTACCAAGTTAGTAATTTGGAAACTTATTTTCTTCATTTTGTGACTTCCTAAATTGTTTGGCTTAAAAATCAAGCCAGATATTTTAAAAAGTATTCTGACTAGCTGCTTTACTGTTGTTAATTTTTCACTTTTATCTAGAGAATTAATTAAAATTTTAAGGAGATAATTCTAGAGTCTAGAAATTCCACAGCTTAAGTTTTGCAGATGATACATTTTTTTAAAAAAAGGCAAAAGTTTGGTACAAACCTAGTATATCCACTCTCTTCATATGTCTAGGATAGTCCTTCCTTATTATAATCCAGTAAAAAGAGTTAGACTTCTTATCTCACAAGATCAATAGGAAATCTATTCTCTTTCAAGGTCTCCTCCCCAAGTCTTTGGGAGGAGAGGGTGTCCTAAAAAGTGCCTATGTGATCCATAAATTTATCTAATTTATTTCCCATCACAGTAAATCTGTCTACTACTCCAGATCTTCTACTGGTCACATTTTGTAGTGTTATTACCATCTTTTTTTAGCTGTTCTTATGTTTCTATAACTTCTCACCAAGTGTAGGCCACTCTTCTATAAATTATTTAATTAACATCTCAGATGTAATATTTCAAAACACTTCATAGAAAATTTTTGGCAAAAGTAAATAATTAAAAGCTGGGGGAAAAAGTACATTATACATACTAGATGATGTGGCTCCTGATTTTCACAGGATATGCTCTTCCACTAAACATTTCCCAACTTTCCTCACTCTTCTTAAGTCTAAAAAGTGCCACCATATTGCAAGAACTAGACCACGTGGCTAGAAAAGAGATTGATAGAACAGAGATAGCAGAAACAGACTGAAATGTACATGATTCACTGGATTTCAATCAGCTTGCAAAGGCAATTCAATAGAAAAAAGAAGTCTGTTTAACAAATAGTGATGGCACACATAAATATCTATTTGGGGAAATAAAGGCAGGAAGGAAGAAGAAACAAAGCACCTTTACAACCTTGCCTCCTCATACCATATATAAACATTAACTCGAATGGATCACATATCTAAATGTAAAATCTAAAAATTCTAGAAGAAAATACAGTAGAAACTGTTTATGACTTGTGTTAGGCAATTTTTTTTTACATATGACACAAAAAACATTATCCATAAAATAAAATTATAAATCAAACTTCATTAAAGTTAAGAACTGTGTTTTAATAGACTATTTTAACAAGATGAAAGATACATCCACAGATCAAGTAAAAATATTTGCAAATCACATTTCTGATGAAGGACTTGTAAATAATATTTACATACATATTTATGACTCAAATTTCAATAAAAATGAAACCCTATTCTAAATGAGAATTATTAGACAAAGTTAATTATTTTCATGTAATGGGAGAAGGAAAACATTAAGAGTAGGCTTCCTCTAATAGTGTCCTATTTAGTCTAGTTAGTCTACGAGCACTACAAATAAATATTTTTGCTAGTATTTCACTACTAATCTCTGACTTAGAAATAAGAACTCTTTATGTATCATTCCATGAATGGAAATATTCAGCCCAGCTTGAGATATCCTCAGAATGCAGAAAAGCAAAAAATAAATAAATAAATAAATAAATAAAATTAAATGTCAGGGTTATGTCTAAAAAGGTATAAATATCATATGCATTAAGTACTTCAAGTACTTTGATAAAACAGACTAAAGAGTTTAGGTTTTACTTTGAATACCACAAAAGATAAGAATTTGACATACAATGCAGAAAGCATTTATTTTTAACAAAATGATTTGGGCCATTTTAAGAAACATGCTGAAGCACATGTACTTCTTATCTCTTATTAGCGTGTGAGATAAATATAAGAAAATATTTATGAGATCATCTCTATAGAAAAAATGCATTCCAGCCAGACAGCAGAGCTAAAGTATGTGCCTAATAACATTACATTTGATAAAATAAACTGCACACAGGGGATTCTAGTATGTATTTTATGGGAAGTTTGCTGAATATCTGCATTCTTCATCGGCCAGATCAAATAGCAATGTTTTCCTTATGTCATTTTTCCTCTATTTATTTTTGTATATGTAAGACATTTATATATACAAAACATATACTACATATATAATAAATAAGAAATATAACACCGTCAATACACTTTAAGTCCCTTAGGCTCTCATCTCCAATCTCTCCTCAGCCTTTACCCCAGGAGTAAGTACTATTCTGAAACTCGTGCTTTATTACACATAGGCAGTGAAGAGCATAATTCTACAGTGCAAACCTTTCTTAATTTAAATCGATGTATATTTTGATATAACCATAACACAGATTAATATATGGAATATTCTTAGCACCCCAGAGACCTCTTGTGTGCCTCCCCAGTCAGCCATAACCAAACCAAATGCAAATGCCATACTTCTTTTTATTATCTTAAAGCACTGCTGCTTTTTCTTAATATTTATATAGACCAAATCATACAGTAAATACTATTTTGTCTCTAATGGTTATGGCTACGGTTTTTAAATATATCTATGCTGTTGCATTTTGTGTAGTTTATCCTTTTTCGTTGCTACATCAATTTCCATTGCATGGTTATACTACAATGTGTTTGTCTATTCTACTCCTGGGTATGGCTTGTTTCCAGTTTGAAACTAGTTTGAATAAAACCATTAGCAGCATCTTTGCACATGTCTTATTGGTATGAAGCTAAACACATTTAGTTTTGTTGGATTTACACAAGTAGAAATTCTGGGTCATAGAGTAGGTGTCTGTTTAGCTTTAATAGACAGTGCCAAACAGTTTTCCAAATAAATTTATCAATTTAAACTCCCATCAGTAATATGTGAGAATTCTGGCTGCTCCATGCTTTATTCAAAACTTGTTTTTTTCATTTTTTTTTAAAAAAACTTTTAGCCATCTGGTAGGTTTATAATGATATATCTTGTGGTGGTTTTAATTTGCATTTGCCTAAAGATCGCTGTGATTTTGAGCAGATTTTTATGTTCATTATCCTTTTGAATATCCTCTTTTATGAAGCGCCTGCTTAAGTTCTTTACCCTTTCTTCAAATTAGCTTGTCTGAGCCTTTTATACATTCTGGATACCATTCTTTTTTGGACATATATATTGCAAATATCTTCCAGTCTGTAATTATTTTTTAATATTCTATGTCTTCTTGATTCTCAGATTTTTTTTTCTGGACTTATTTTCTTTCTTTCAGTATACTCTTTAGATATGCTTTTACCAAGAGATCAATTGACTACAAGCCTCCCCGGTTTTGTTTATCTGTTTTTGTCTATATGCTGTGTCTAATCTAGGTTTGTTTTAGTACTTAATTTTGAAAATGTTTTAACTGGATTAACGGTTCTCACTGGACAGCTTTTCCCCTTGGCACCTCATCTTCCAGCTTTTGTATTAGGCTTAGAAAAGTCAACTGTTTGTCTAAGTGATATCCCAGTCCTATTTTATATCCTCCTTCTGAAATTTCACTATAAGTTGTCAGGAAATTACTTCTTTATTCTTCATGAAATACACCACTGTATTTTCTAAATCTGAAATTTTGTATTTTTTATTATTTCTAGAAAGTTCTCAGGCATCATCTCTTTGAATTGCACCACTCTCTGAATTTCTCCTACTCTTCCTCCAAGTAAGAAAATATTCTGCCTTCTTAAACTCTTCTCAGTGTTTTTTAACACCTCTTTTATAGTTTCCACTGTCTTGTTTTCCTTGCTGCATTCTGGGTAATTAATTAAGGTCTACCATCTCAGGAACTTTCTCTTCTGCTGTGTCTAATCTGGGTTTGTTTGTTTGTTTTTTAGTTATTATATTCATCATTGTATTAGTCCATTTTCACGCTGCTGATAAAGACATACCTGAGACTGGGCAATTAACAAAAAGAAAGTGGGCTATTGGACATACTGTTCCGTGTGGCTGGGGAGGCCTCACAAACATGGTGGAAGGTGAAAGGCACATCTTACATGGTTGCAGACAAAATAAGAGACCTTTTGAAGAGAAAACCCCCTTTTTAAAACCATCAGATCTTGTGAGACTTATTCACTCTCACAAGAACAGCATGGGAAAGACCTGCCCCCATGATTCAATTACCTCCTACTGACTCACTCCCACAACACATGGGAATTCAAGATGAGATTTGGGTAGGGACACAGCCAAACCATATTAATTATTTCTAGTATTTTATGTTTATTTTGTACTCTTGCAAAAACAAGACCATTAGAATGAGTTTTACATTCATATTGTCAATCAAGCATACAAGAAACAATACATTTACCAAGCACTAAGTTTACTTAGCTTTAATAAAGGGTATGAAACAGATAGCAAGTACTGTGTGGGGCAAGAAAGTCCTGGAGGGCTCAGACACCAAGCTGCAGCTTCTTATGTGTCCAATCATTTCACTGTTCTCAAGAAATGACAGGAATATGTTGAGTGAGGATCACATCAGCAAACACAAGCCACAGGGACTAGGGTCCCACAGCTTAACAGCTTAAGTACTTTGCTAGTCACCGAAAGGGGTATGTATCTAGCTCGCATTCTTTAGTACCACTTTGGCATATTAATAACAGAATACATAATAAACAATTGTAATAATTATGTAAAGAGTGCTTAGATTTATACTTTCATAAATACTCAGTACAAGTTCTCTCTGATAGGAGCATGTGAGGATCAGATAATAATTAATCTCCTTGGTCAGGTCCATCTCACATTGGGTGCATTGGTTTTACAGACCCTACCCATGGTCATTTCCTCATTTTTCAGGTTATAATCAAAACAGACATATATATTGGCTCTTGGAACCATAACAATGGTTTCTTGGTTTGTGGTGAAAGAGCTATTATAATACAAAAAGCTGAGTTGAATGAAACTACCTTCATTTACTCCTGGCCGAAGTAATAAATATAAAACAAATGTTGTATTCTAAGTATATTGGCATAAATCACTGCTACCCTCAAAGGTTTAAAGAATTCAGGGATGATGGACTCTGTCATATTTACATTTAATTTAGCAGCAGGTCCCTACAAAAACCTGATATATTACATAACTGACAGGAAACTTAGCCAAGTAGTGACCCTAATAACAAGTACTATATTTTTACCAGGCCAGTAAATTTACTAGACCAGGCAAGTTCATTCTTTTTAATATCTTTTAAGAAGGATCAAAAACAGTTCTCATGTCAATTTCAACCTCAGGGCAATTCTAACTCTCCTGCCTTCTGCCACAGCAGAGTCCAAATGACCAAGTTCACCTGGAAATGCTATAATACATCATGATGGTTCATTATTAGAAAAATACTGTTATTTTGACAAGATGTAAAGAACTATGGGCTTCCTCGTAAGACACATACAATCCAGGGACTGTTAGATAAACCTTGCAAACATTCAAGATGTTGCCATATGGATAAAATTTTTAGGATTCCAGTGAGCTAAGGAAGCTAGGATATCTCCTCAGACAAAGAACAAGTCATTGCATTGTCTTTATTTGTTCTGGATTGCTATAACAAAATGCCTTAGACTGGGTAATTTATAAAGAATAAAAATTTATTACTCACCATTCTGGAGGCTAAGAAGTCTAAGATAAAGGCACCAGAAGATTTGAGGTCTGGTGAGGGCTTGCTTTATTTCAAAGATGCACCTTTTGCTGCATCCTCACATGGCAGAAGGGAGAAAGGACACTCTTTTCAACCTCTTTTTTAAGATAACTCATCCAATTCCTGAGAGTAGAGCCATCATGACTTAATTACTTCTGTAAAGGCCCATATTTTAGTATTATCACATTGGGTATTGGTTTCCAACATATGAATTTTGGAAGACACCGACAAATTCAGACCATAGCATGTACTTTACACCTCTTTCCACTAAGAAAGCATTTAGCAAGGCTTTTGGAGTTGGATAGGCAGTTTATACCACACTTGAGTATACTGCTCTGAATAAAATCTCTGGCAAGCTCTAACAGAATTACTGTGCAATCCCTGGAACATGGCCATAACATTTTATCACAGAACTACACAACATTTGAAAAGCAGCTGTCACCATGCTACTTTACCAAGTAGAAAACTGATATATGACAATGGAACATTGTGTAATCATAAGACTGAGGCTGCCGTCTTGAGCTGGTTGCTATCAGACACATGAATTCATAAGATCAAGTAAGCCCAGCAGCAGCAGCAGCACTTTGCAAGATAGAAGCAGCACATTCAGGACTGGGGTGGAGCAGGTCCAGATGATACCAGTGAGCTATGCCAATGAGTGACTGATGAGACCCTCAAGTCACTCACTCACCGTTGTTGTACCTGCATTTTTTATTCAGCTTACACTTCCAGAGATCATGGTGAGGTTCTCTAGAAACAATTAATAAAATGAAGTGGAGTCATTCATGGATGGGTCAACCTGGTGTATTAGCAGAGGCCCAAAATGGATTACTGTTGCACGAGAGCCCCACTTAGGAAAGAGTCTGAAAGACAATGATGAACTGAAATCCTCCCGGTGGACAGAGTTGCGTGCATCTGGTTGTCCACTTTGAGTGTAAAGAGAAAAACAGCCTGCAACCAGGATAAACATAAACTCCTTAACAAGTGGCTTCAATAACAAATGGCTTAGCTGGTTAGTCAAATACTCGGATACAGATAAAGTTGAATATGAAGGAAAAAAATATCTGAAGAAGAGGATGACCATACCTGTAGAAATGAAGAAAAGATGTGAACATTTTGTATAGCACATTAGTGTTCAGCAGAGAGCATCTGTATTATAAAATCAATTAGACAGGTTGACTGAATCAGTAGATATCAACTAGCCTCTGTCCTTAGTGACCCCAGTACTTACACAAAGGACTCATGAGTGGAGAAACCACGATGGCAGATGTGACTGTAAGTCATGGGCCAACAGCATGAACTTTCTCACAAAGGTTGACCTCGTTACTGTTACTGTTGAGGGTTCAACTTCCCTGTCACAAAGACCACTGTTTGGCCCTCTCCCTGATAAGGTGCCATCTTTGGAGAAACAATCTAGTCAGTTGGTAAGAATTTTATTACATTGAATCCCTTTGATCCCAGAAGAATCTATACTTTCTCATAACTGAAATTGAAACATATTAAAGGTATTAGTTTGCTTTCCCTTTCCTCAGTGCCTCAGCCAGCTCTGCCACAGAGGGGTCACAGAATTTCTGTTCTCCCAACATGATATCCTGTTACATCATCTCAGACCAAGTGACACAATTCATCACAAGGGAGACGCAACAGTGGGATACACCTATGGGACTCATTTGTCCCATCATATAGTACACAATTTGGAAGGTGCTTGACTTTGGAACAAATTTTCAAAGGTTCAGCTGAGGGATCAGCATAGTAGTATAATCCATGCTCCAGGATATCCTTAGGATCGGGCTGGAAAGATTAGGTTGGACTTCTCATAAAACCACATATTTATCTAGATATTCTCATGTCCTGCTCTGCTTCTTCCACTTCCATACAGGTTTCTCCTAAGAACACTCCAAAAAACCACTGAATGAGGATCTCCCCCCTTAACCTGTGCTTCTAGGGGACCAGAGCTAAGATAACAAGGAGTAGATGAGTATTTGTGATGGCACATAACAGTGGAAGTGGGAAAGAAAGAAAACCCAAAGAAGAAAAGATGCCAGACTCCAAAACTAAAAAGCCTTGATCTAACATTTAACATATAATTTAGAACAGATATATATTATAAAATAATAACAGATAAATGTATTGAGGACTTACTTTTTGCCAAAGCTCAAAGCACTTTACATATATTAATTCATCAAATTATCACAACAACTTTACAATGCAGATTCTATTTTAATCCCTATTTTACATATATATAGGAATTTGAAGCAGAAAGAGGCTCACAAACTTATCCAAGGCAACCCAGTAAATAGGGAGTCAGTATTCAGACCTGAGTTGTCATATTCCTGACTTTAATCAGTTCACTCAGCAAACATATATTGAGTCCCAGATATATGCCAGACACTATTCTAAGTGCCTGGGTGTAATGCAGAAACCAGTAAGAAATCCTGTCTTCAGGGAGTTTACATTCTAGTTTAAAAGGGACAGAAAAGAAACAGGACATGTAAAATATATAACTTGTTATGTTAGATAGAATAAACTATTATGCAGAAAATTAAGGCAGGGAAGGAGCTAGAAAGACCAAGAGGAGTTGAGGTTACAGTTTGAGATAGGGTGGCCAGGGCAGGCCACACTGAGAAAGCCTGAAGGAAGTATGGGACTGATCTGTTTGGAGGGGTGAGCTAAAAGTGTTCCAGGTGGGGAGAACAGCAAATTCAAAGGCCCTGGGATAGAACTAGCCCTGGCCTAGTTGATGAATAATGGTGTATTAGTCCATTCTCACACGGCTAATAAAGACATATCCACGACTGGGCAATCTATAAAGGAAAGAGGTTTAATTTACTCACAGTTCAGTATGGCTGGGGAGGGCTCAGGAAACTTATAATCACGGAAGAAGGGGAAGCAAACACATCCTTGTTCACAGGGTGGCAGCAAGATGTTTTGAGCAAAAGTGGAAAAAAGCCTTTATAAAAGTCATCAGATCTCATGAGAATTCATTCACTATCAGGAGAACAGCAAGGGGGAAACTACTCCCATGATTGAATTACCTCCCACGGGGTGCCCCCCATGACATGTGGGGATTATGGGAACTACAAGTTAAGATGAGATTTAGGTGGGGACACACCCAAACCATATCAAATGGGAAGGTCAGCATGACTTGAGCAAAGTGAATAAGAAGAATCCATAGAGATAATGGGAATAGATTGTGTACACCTTTCTAGATCGTTTTAGGAATTTTGGCTTTTATTCTGAATGAGGTAGCACATCACTGTGGTGTGTAATAATAGCACATATTTTAATGAGTTCATTCTGGCTCTCACAATCAGAATAGCTTGATAGGCAGCAAGAGCTGGAATGGGAAGAATTGTTACAGGGTTTTTGCAATAATCCAAAAGAGATGACTGAAGCTGGGACCACAGCAGTAGAAGTAGAAGCAGTCAGAAGTGTTACAATTGTGGAAATATTTTCATGATAAAATCAAAAGAATACTTTTATTCCTTTGGATTTCATTTTTAGTATTTCAGCCTACTGAAATAGATCCTAATTCTGATTCTCCCCAGAGTTTTACACATTATCTTCCTTTTAGAGGCAACTTGAACCAATAACTGTTTAAATACCTATAAGTCTCATTACATGTTGACTTTGATCTTAAAATAAACTGTTTTTATATTAAAATCCTGGATATGAGTTGAGCTAGCCCATCTCAACAATCACATTTTCCTCTTTTCATTTCTCACTCCTTTCCGACAGTCTTTTCCAAAACTGCTTGACTGATTCAATTAGGAAGCAGCCAGTATTAATAATTGGTAGTCTTGGCACCTATCTCTGCAGCTTGCCATGCTGTGAAGTTTGGTCATTATGCTTGAGCTCAGCACTGTAAGTTCATAGGGGATGGAGAGGACACAGGGAGGACAATCTCTCTCCTCCTGGCCTTTTTTTTTTTTTTTTTTTTTTAAAAAAAAAAAACAAAAAACAAGCAGCGCCCTCCTTAGTGACCAATTGATTTCAATCCTAGTTAAAGAATATTTTAACTTAATTGTTACAGGAAGATAGTTATTCTAGAGTTAAACATAGAAGAGAACACATACAAATAAAAATTAGGAAATTTATTTTCAATCTTCCAAATCTCCAATAGTTGAACAAGAAGTTTATTACACTTTTCAATATTAAGACAACTGGAAGCACAGTATGTGAAAGGACTTATATTTAGAAATGTTATATATGATTTCTATTAGAAAGGCCTTGATAATTTACAACCAAAGTAAGGTATGCATTCTCTTAATTTTCTAATCAAAGAATCGTTCTTACTAAAAGTACAAATTTAATTGTTCTCATATTCCAAATAAAAATATTAATTTTTCACTATTATTTGAAAAGAACAAATTATATGAGTCTAAAACACCCATAATGCATTTGGTCAAAGTTGTTAGGTTGAGTGAAGATTCGCTGTGGCCTTCAATACGAAATGTAGGGCTTAGAAAAGTTTTTGTTCTTGTCTGTACAGGCAGAATAAATAAAAGTAAAACTATCCCATAAAATTCTAGAAATTGTAGATAAGAAATGATATTACCACAAAGCAATTTTTAGAACATTAGAAATCAGGATTCGTTATCGCTTAAAAAGAAAAACAATAAGGGAAAGTAAGCTTAATCAGAATATAAACATCGAAAAATTTCTAATTGTATTTCTTTTGTTAAAAAGTTGACTCACAATTTATTGTCTTCAGAAACACTTTGGTACAAAATCAACAAATTTTTCCATATAACATAAAATAAGTATGAGATAGGATGTTAGCTAGCAGATTTTGTACAGAGTATGATCTATGGATGAAGTTCAAGCTTTACTATTAAATTCCTATGTAACATTAACCAGATAGCCTGTCTCTTCATTCTGTTAGAGGAAAAATAATATTGTTCTTATATACTTAATACATAATAAGATAAATTATCAACATGTGAGAGCCCTTAAAGTTATTTTTATAGATGATACAACTATGAGAACATAATTCTAATGTATACTAATTAAGAATCCCTTTGGTTTATTGTCAACCAAATTTATTATACCTCATTATAATTTTATTGCCTTTTTCTTTCCATCAAAAGTTATGATTAACTAGATAATTTTCCTACAATCCTAATAAACATTCATCTAAAGAATTATCTGGTATATAGTACATAAAATATTAAGACATCACATCAGAAATCTGGTGAAATTTCAGTCATGAAGTTGTTGTTGGGGAATAAAAGAGAAGGTTGTGGAAAAACTCCTATGACTCTCAATGGCTTTGGCTGTTGAAATTCAAACATATTCATTACACAGTGCATTTTACAAATACACTGCGAATGTGAAGCCAGACTCCTTTCCACAGATCCAAGGGATGTGGATAAGAAACCTGGACATTTTAAGTCACTCAGATATAAAATTATTTTTCTTTAGGTCTTGTTAGAAATGATGATAGCACTAAAAATGGCAAAACACATTCTGAAAAAAAGGAAAATATTTGGTGGGCTTTTATCCCATTTCAGACTGCTTTTACTCAGAAACTGACATACAAAATTATTTCTCAATTACTTAGTTGTTGGTAGTAGAAATAAGAACACCTCCCCCAAAATGTGTACCTTAAATAAATATCTCCTAAATAACAACAAAACAATACATACAGGCTTAGACACAACAGAATAGACTATAGGAATTCTATACCATAGGTTTCTCTAAGTTTTATCTGTTAAGACGTTTAAGGTTGTTCTCTTGTTTACAGCGATGAGTCAAGTTTCTTCTGGAGTCTGTTGGGAAATACTTGCTTTTCAGTTAGAAGGCTAGCTTCCTTTTTCACTGCAACATTTATGCTTGCTGCCTAAGTGGCTTCTGTCACATCTTGTTATTTCTGATGTTTTTCATTTTTGAACATTTCTATAAATAAAAAAATAAGAAGCGTTTATCAGAAACAAGCATTGAAAATAACCAGAAAGGAAACTGCCTGCTTTCAAATACTGTTGACACTCACATGCATGTATGCTTTTTGAGAAATGGTTGGAAGTAAAGCAGAAAGAGCCAACAAAATAAAATGGGGGGAAAAAAAACAGAAGAAAGTAGCTCTTCAGAAACAAGGTAGATACTTGTGTAAGGCAGGAGATAATAGCTTAGATGTAGAAGTGTTTTTCCATGGACAAAATGCTTTTCTTTGCATTTTAGTTCATCCTTATGAAAACTCTATCGTATGGGTAATGTAAGGTAGAAAACTGAGGCCTCAATGAAGTTGAGACCTGCCTAGAAATCACACAGCTAGCAAGATGATGAAGCTGATTGTGTCTAAAAATGCCTGTTTCTGGACTCAACAGTCTGGCTGTGGCACTATGCCTGCAGAATAGAATACAAGCCTACTTAGGAGTTCTAAGAACTACAGAGGAGGAAAAGGGTACCTAGTAATTGTTAAACTGAAGTTAGGGTCCTTTGTAGGGACATGGATGAACCTGGAAACCATCATTCTCAGCAAACTGACAGAAGAGCAGAAGATCAAACACCGTATGTTCTCACTCATAGGCGGGTGTTGAACAATGAGAACACATGGACACAGGGAGGGGAGCACTACACACTGGGGTCAGTTGGGGGGAAATAGGGGAGGGAGGGTGGGGGGTGGGAAGCTGGGGAGAGTTAGCAAGGGGAGAAATGCCAGACGTAGGTGATGGGGAGGAAGGCAGCAAATCACACTGCCATGTGTGTTCCTATGCAACAATTTTGCATGTTCTTCACATGTACCCCAAAACCTAAAATGCAATAAAATAAATAAATGGAAAAACAAAAAAAAAAAAAGAAAAACCAACAGGCCTCCAGCATAAGCTGTACTATCTAGTTAAAGTTCCCAGTTAACATATACACCTGGCATTAATACAACATGTCAGACCCTCAAATAAAGCAAGCTAAGCTACAAATAGGAATTGTGCCTGTCTTCAGGCAAGGCACTTAATTCCTTTCTACTATAGCTTTACGGAACACGATGGATGGGTGATTGAAAGAAGCCCTAAAAGCAAGCACTGCAAGTCTTCAAGAGGAACAGAAAACCAGAAATCTCTCTGACCGTCCCCTGCCTCTGTTCTACTAGAGGTTAGTTAAGTGCTAGCTGCCTGGACCTGGAGAGAAAGTCTCTGTTGGTCTTCCTTCTGAGTACTCAGTAGCCTATAACTGCCTCCCTCCCTCCCTCCCTCCACACTCTCTCCCTCCCTCCCTCCCCACTCTCTCCCTCCCTCCCTTCCTCCCTTACTTCCTCGCTTCCTTTCCTTTCCTTTCTCCTTCCTTCCTTCCTTCCTTCCTTTCTCCTTCCTTCCTTCCTCCCTTCCTTCCTTTCTTCCTCCCTTCCTTCCTCCCTCCCTCCCTCCCTTTCTCCCTCCCTCCCTTTCTTCCTTCCTTCTTTTCTTCCTTTCCTTCATTCCTTTCCTTTATTTCTTCCATTTGTTTTTTCTTCCCTCTTCCCCTCTCCCATTTTTCCTCACTTTCTTCTTTCTTTTCTTCTTTGAATTCTTTTTCTGTCACACTAACTTTATAACCTAAAGTAATTTACCTAACCTTTATGTGCCTCATTTTCTCATATTTTTTTAAAGGAGAAGGAGAAGGAGGAAAATACTGCCTATTGAATGGAATAATCACAAAGATAGAATATGTCAATAAATGTAAAAAGATTGAAATTATCTCACCATCTCTTAGCGACTTTTATGATATATGTGAAACACAGAAACAAAATTTGCAGTTCTGTGACTCCTGAGGAGGTCACAGACTAATTGAGAAAAAAGAAAGGTAATGTCGAAGAAGAAAGAAGAAGAATATCTCTACACATCATGTTAATTCCCCTAATGGTCTGAATTTCTTTCCTCTATCAACGTTTCCATCAGTACTATCTGGAGCTGGGAACTAGAGCGGTCAGTGGACTGATGAGGAAGAGAACCTGCACTGCATGTTCTCCTAGATTTTCTTCCCACTCCTCATGATCCACTGTCTTCAAAGGATGCCTTTAGATTTTCAGATGTTTCTTATATGACAAACAATAATAAAACCACACACTGTACAATATACATTTTAGATAAAAGAACACAAGATTTTTAGGCAGTATGCCCAGGTTTTATTCCCACTTCTATCATTTACTATCTTTGTGACTTTATCTATAAAAAGGAATAACAGCAATATTTCTTCCTTACAGTGTTGCTTTTTCTAAGGGAGCAGGGGGATGGGATGAAGGAAAATGAAATAAATGAATTGTAGTACAGAGAATTGGAATCTGAAGACCTAGATCTGATTCCTGGGCCTACAACTTAACTGGCTGTGTGTCTTGAGGAATCCCTGAATTCCATTTTCTTATCAGTGAATACGTTTTCATTATAATAACTGAATCATAGAGAGTTTAGGAAATATCAAATAAAATAATGATCTTGCAAGTACTTTGTAAAATGTAAAGTGCTACAGAAATATTACTTGCTATTACCATCTCAGAGTCATATAAATCTATTACAAGCATGCAGTTTGAAAGTTCAATCTGTCATCTTGACAGTTATTGGTCTAGCTCTCCCTTGTCAATAAGCTGATTTAAGATAGTACATAATCAAGCAGAAAAATGGGAGTTGAGGTAATTAAAATAATCAGATTATTTCCACATAAAATACTGGGATTTAAGCAATCTTAGTTTTAGAGGGGACCTTTTAGGTCATCTCACCCTGCCTGATCTAACCCAATCTTCACCCAGTGCAATGGTCTATGAATTGAATCTATGCTAAATTGGTCTAAATTGAATCTATGCTCTGGTGGCAAGCTCCAGTTGATAGCAGAAGATTCCACATTGAATCAAAACTGTGTTCCTTAGCATAATAACTTTCAAGAAATCTCAAAATGTGAAAGAACTTTTTTTTTTTCTGACAATGATTTAGGTTTTAAAATCCCAGTTGATTTAAAGCGTTTTTCCTTTTGGCATTCATCACCTATTCCTTTTGGAAATGTCGCAAGTTTAATAAGGAGGTGATGATTTCATTGAAATGAATATTCACTGAAGCAATTACTCAGATGATCACACTAACTGAGGTATTTATAATCATGTAGACTAGGTTCCTTGGAGATCAAATGAAGTATTTCCCAATTAGAAGAGTAGACATAGAATGGAGTTTCATTTTGCTTTTCTCTCCCAAAAACACAGGCTAAAGAAGTGTCCTTCAATGGTTAGAATTACATCTTTGTAGGAATAATCTACAAAATGAAGTTATAAGAATAAAATTACATAGATAATTATTGGAATAGGAAGGTTTATATGAAAGAAAATTTCCATTTCCTCATATTTTGGAGGAATCAAGCTGAAGTATGTCTAGAAGTAATTTACATTATCTTATAAGGCTGATGTTTCCTAAAGGGTTAATTTGAAGGAAAAATATTCCCTCTTCATTTTCCTTTTAGGGAACTTTGAGTGCCAGTCACCTGAAATTGCTCAACATGATGGTGAACATTCAAACCTGCCGTGAGCCATCTACCTCTTATAGGATGCAACTTGATTGTGGTTTCTTGGAGTCTCTTCTGAGCAGTTTCAACTGGATTTTCATTCATGTTTTCGTATTTGTACCCACCATTAGTTTCCCTTTCCTTGTATCTTTTGTAATCAAATTGTTGGCTGAGACTGAACAAACAAATAATACAAGCTAATAGCTGCTTTATTTCCCCTCTCATTTGAAGTGATTAAGTGGGTATTGCATTATGTTTCAGAGATGAGTCTTTGCACTCTTGGCAACTGTTTTTGCATGCAGAAAATGTTTGATAGAATCCACATGTAATCTGTCAAACACAAGATAGGAGTATGGAGTTCATTTTTGTATTCAAGAAATACTTAATGTGAACCTCTTATGAGCCAGAGACTTTCCTATAACCTAAGGATAGAGCAAATGGATAAAAATCCCTGCCTTCATAGTGACCTTATGTGGAATAGGTGACCAATAATCAAAATAAAGAGGACAGTGAAAAATATGTTAGAGAGCATAAAGGAAGCAGACAGTCCCAGACAGGAGGGTTATAGTTTTAAAATAAGGTGATCACCAAGAAGGTAACCATTGAAGAAAGACCTAAAGGAAGTGAAGCTGAAAGCCACATGGATCTCTGGGGAAAGATTGTGGCATTTAGATAAAACAGTCTGTGCCAGCCTTGAGGATAGAGCTCTTCTAGGGTTTCTGAGAAACCACTATGAAGCCAACATATCCAGAGTAGTGAGAAGGGAGGAGAAGTAGGGAGGCCACTGGAGGATATTAACGAGAGGCGTTTACACTGTCTGATTTAAGATGATAATATACTTACTCTGGCTGTTGTGTCAAGAACGGACACTATGGGCCAAGTGTGGGAGCAAATAGACTAGTTAGAATGGAACTGCAAGAATCTGGATAAGAGACAGTGGTAGATAGCAGCAGATAGTTTCGATTTGGTTGGTAGCAGTAGCCATGGAAAAAAAAATGAGCATATTCTAGATGTGGTTTGAGGATAAAGCCGATCAGACTTTCTGGTAGAGTGGATGTGATAAATGAGAAGAACAGAAAGGTTGTTCACAATTCTTCTAGTGCATTATTTTTCAAAGTGTAATGCATAGAGCCCCTATAGCAGATTCACCTGAGATATGTTGAAATATATCCCTGTGGTGTATCTGAGAACCTCTGTATCGTACTTTTTCTCTAAAGAGCCAGACGGTAAATATCTGCTACCATATTTGACTGTGGTGAGAGAGCACTAAAGCAGTCAAAGACAATGTTTAAATAAATGTGGATGTGCGCCAATAAAACTTTACTCATAGACACTAAAATTTGAATTTTATATAATTTTTACATGTCAAAAATTATTTTTTAATATTCTTTAACATTTGAAAATGAAAAAGCAAACATTCATGGCTCCTGAGCCATAAAAAAACAGGCAATGGGACCTATTAATATTTTACGCATAGGCCATGATGGTTTGCTACCTCTGCTCTAGAGAATAGATCCCAAGAATATGTATTTTTAACATGCACATTAAGTGATAGTTTAAAGCACAAGAACTTTCATGTAAGGTAAGTATGTTTATTCTAATTGTAAAGATAAGTAAACAAAGTCACAAACAAGTGTGACATTCTTTGAATTAGAGCTTAGACTTGGGTCTGTCTCATTGTAAAATTTGCATTTTCTACCATCCCCCAGCACCTCGTGGAATATTTTCCCAGGGGTTAATATTTCTGTTCAACCCTAGATGGAGCAGAGAGCAGAGTAACAAGAAAAGAAAAAGGTTGCTTTGCCTAGAGAACTGTTTTTCTCACTCAATATGGTACACAGTTTTGCTTTTATAATTAACATTCTGCTGATGAGATCTCCCATTGGTGAAGGCTTACGAGTAAGATTTCCATGAAGAGCAAGCACTGCAAGAAATAAATTAATCTCTAGGGAAGAAGAGGGGCCAGGCTGTCAGTGCTCACACAACTGCCTAATAGGAAATGATATTTCAGAATTGTTCAAAGAATGAAATGACTGGGTTCTCCTTGCAGCACATTCTTAAACATTTAAATCTTCTGAGAAGAGGGAGATTGTTTGCTATAAAACGAAGAGCGATCTTATAATTTTTTTTTAGGGTATCAGTATTTCCAAACTAAAATAGCATTATCTAGAAATGTAAAATAAATTCTGCTAAATCATTATTTTGTTTATATTATGAAAAAGCTGCATTGATGTTAAATATAAAGATGAAAGGATAGATTTTTAAATCATCACTTGAAAACAATGCAATATTTTTAATAACAGGTTTTCTAGACTTTGGTATCAGGTAGTTTTTGCACTTAGAACACTACTTAGAATAACATTGAATTATTGAGGTGTTTCTTCATTAAAATTAAGAAACAGCAATGTGTTTTATGATCTAAACTACCTGCCTCTTGATTACATATAATCAGCCATTCAATTAAGGTCTTTAATATAGAACCCCTGACTTGTCTAATCCTCAAAATGGTCCTGATAGGGAACTGACTCATGTTTTATTTTCCATGATACAAATAAGATCTGAAGTTTACATGAAACATTTGGGTTAAACTAAAGCTACGGAATCATTCTTTATTCCCTAGCTTCCGCCTTGGCCTAAGTGGAGAGCTTTCCCCGGGAGTTTGTTTTTTCTGACCTGTTTAATTTCCAAATTAAGTAGGATCTTAGATGTGGTCAATCACCTGTATGTGAGTCTCTCTTAGAGATAGGACCTTTTGAGCCTAACAATTTCAATGCTCTAACTCAGAATAACCCATAGGATCACAGGCTTTCAGAACCGACAGGGCATACAGATTATCTGGTGTACCCATTATTTTGGTGGGGTGTCTGGGTTTCATTTTCTAGCCTAGGGTTTTTCTTACTACTCGACAAGTCTAATTTATGAAGGACAAGCAGTAGCACAGATTTAGTGTAAGGTGGTAGGAAAATTCAAAGAACATAGTCAAAGCTACAAAAGGAAGAAAATTACATTAGAAAACATGGATCGGGGGAGTACAAAATTTGCTCACTAGAAAACATTTATGTTTATGTAGGGCAAAAACAAATAAGCATATTTAAAAGGTCATCCTTCCTGGCAAAGATTTCAGTTTCTAGAGAGACATAAGGAGGAAAAAGGAAAATGGCCCCCTGTTTAGCCAGGAAGATAACCAGAAGCAATGTCAGCAATTAATGAGTGACCCACATAATACCCAGATCTGCCTCAGAACTAAATAATCGTCCTCTTATACCAAATGGCTGTGCCCTTGGCTAAAAAGCCACATTGCCTGTAACCACAGACCCTTCTCAGGGACAGCTGCATCTGATGATTGTTTGATGCAGGGGGTATAAAGTTCTGTTCCCCACTTTCTAATTCAGGACAACCTTAAAGAGCCATGCCAATTCCAGAGCTCCCTACAGGATCAGTTGAGGTCTTTGTTGTGACTGTATCATGGTTCAATTTCTCCCTCTGCCCAGACCTGCTTCTGGGACTCTGCCTCAAGTGTTCCTGAGACCACTTCCCAATCAATTTTCCATAACTGATGCAACAAATAACTAACTCAATGAAAACATTTCCACTTAACACATGCTATCAGCTAAAAATAGGCCTTAAGCTGAATAAACATTGAAGTCCTGTGCTCGTCCTCAGCTACTGCTGCTGAGGTAAGATGGGGAAAGAGTCCATCAGAAAGAGTCAGGACATCCATGTCGCTAAACAATTGCAGTGTTTCTTTTACTCTGAGGAATCAATGACATTAACAAAGAGGGTTTCTCATCCTTTCCAATATTCATAGCATTCACGAAGGCCACAACATTTCCAAGAATATACTGTCCTCAAAGGCAAAAAAATACAAACAGAAACTCAAGAGACTGAAGGACCCATAACATCAAGTGGCCACAGCCAGCAATTTACAGAGCACACTGTAGGAAAACAAAATTTCCCTTAGCAATCAATTTGTAAAGACTCAGTAGTTAATTATTGCAGCTTGACTTCATTGTAGTTACTATGTACTATACTAACTTTTACCTATTTGATCTAATATAATCTTTAGAAAATATCCCATGGTATAGCACTACCAGTAACTAAATTTTACAAATAATGGAATAGTCTTTTTAACAAATTGCTCATGGTACATGGTTACCTAATGGGGGAGCCAAAATGTAAACTCAGAAATCTCAGTTCTGTCTCTAAAGGTGTACCCTTTGTCATTCTATCACTTAATCATCCTGCTTTCAGAGAACTATTTTTTTTAGTAATTATGAATAAAATAACATGTAGAATTAATAATAATGTTTTTAAAATAAGGCATGGGCATCACCAAGCAACCAGAGTGAATCAGGGACCCACAGAAGAAGGTCATCTAGATTATCTAGTGAAATGTTTTCATCAGTTTCTTAGCGAAGATATCAGTGGCTGGCAGCATTGATCTTGAGTGCGGGTTTACTGTACTCTTGGCTGGAATAGAGTCTTATTACACAATTCATGTTCAGTCATTCACAGCAAAATTCTAGTTGTTGACATTGAATACCAAGATAAATAATTCCCTTTAGTACAATTATTAGATACATATTTGAAAAGGTTCCACACCATTTAACTGAAAGAATTAGGTCTGGGTCCCTGAAAGAGCAATGCTAGAAAAGGAAAGCAGCACCCCTATCTTAATTAGGTTTTTTCTTTTTTTTTAAGTCAGTGATATGCTATAAAGTCTCTGCAACTGTTACTCTCATCAAAGAAAATTTAGGAAATGACTGACTTACGTCTAGGCATTAGAAAGAGGAGAAAGCTCAGAAAATGCCTAATCTACCCATCCTGAACTCAAAGGAGGCTACTACATAATCCATGAGCTATCCACATGAAGTATGGTAAGTGTAAAGTATGGCTCCAATGAGTCTTTTCTTTTTGGAAATGAAGAACATACACTATATTATATAAGATAAAAATAAAGTTTGAAAAATTATATTTTTGCTCTACTCTACTTTTGCATTTTTATATATAGAATTATCACACAATTTAATCCATAATGAAGAGAGACGGTAATTTATTGCATTTACAAATGGGAAAGCAAATAAAAATATTGCCAAGAAGTTCATACTGGGTAATTTCTAAATAAATGGATGTTAAAATCAAATTGATTTAGGAAAGGAGATTCCATTTTACTCTCTTGAATGAAGTTAAGGAGTCTCATTTGCCTAGAACCACTGCTTTAATTCCAGGTCATCCTTGTCTCTAAAATCATCACTTCCAAGTAATATGTTCAAAGCAGGTGCTGCTCTGGTCTGTAACATACGCTTTACTACTCACTCAGGGCACGAAGCTGGGACTACTGCTGTACCATGCCCGAAAGATTCACATACAAGAGAAGATTAGGTAACATTTCCCTCTGATTCAAACAAAAACTTTGATCTCAGGAATTGTGTTATCTGGTACTTTTTAGAATCCACAATCTTAAAGAAAAAGAAAAAAAAATCAGTTTCCAATGAATTAATAATGGCTTGAGACTCTACACGCTGCAGCAATTTCACTGCAGTGGTTGTTTCTTTTATAGTCACACTTGATTAGTATTAGAAATTTGGAGGAATTGCAATATGCATGGTTTTCAAAGCCCTTTACAGAATTTCATTTTTCTCACTCGAAGAGAGTCAATGAAAAGGTAATAAGAAAAGATCTATGGGACATTTTTATAGGAGTGTCAGAAGCCTGTAAGCTAACTACATGAAAGAACCCAGATTGTGCAGACCGGGTTTGGAGCAGGAACACTTCAGAGACTTTATATCTAGTATTTTGACTTTTACATGTCCTTGGAGAAGAAAGCGTGCTAGCTACAAAACCAAATAAGGAGGAGAAAGGAACAAACCGTATGCTTAAGAATAATTACAGTTTCAATTTTCCCATGAACTAAATGTGAAGTTTCAAAGACAAAGTGTAATAGAAATTGAGGGGGTTTGGTGTATCTAAAATATTGGCAAGAAACAAACTTCTTATTTCCCTTGCTATCTCATCCCAAGTTTCTGCCATATGGAAGTTAGTCTGGGTAGCTTAATTGAATGCTATCAACTCCTCCGCAAGTCCATTTGCTCTTGTTTTGCCCTCAGTAGAGATGAAAAATATCAGATCACAATCTCTATAGATGATAATAATTCAAGTTTGCAGTCAAGGACTTATCTGATACTTCTTTAAATTTAAAGCATGTCAATTATTTTAATCTCTTTTCAAGAGAGTAATTCTTGTTGTTCATTGTTCTAGAAAAAATATCAAAATTTTATTATCACAACAATACAAGCAATCTTAAAACACTTCATTGGCCATGAAAACCATAAATGAGGTGAAAAATCTAATAACGAAAAACAATAAACATTATTATTATTGTGAGTGTTCAATATTATGCCTCATGCAATACTTTATTTCAATGTGATTTGCAGGGCAGGTGGTCACTTTGGCTGAGCCATATATTCCAAACAAAATGGCAGTAAGAATCTGTCCATTGCACCTTTGTCATGTGGACAGTTAAACCACTGTGGTTGAACTGACTTGTAGTCACGTTAGTACCTGCTACTGCTGTGGCCCCACAGTTGCTCCTCTCATTCTCTACATCCACGAAATCATTCTGACTACCAACTGGTACTTTTGAATCCAGGCCGGCTTGATTCTGGTGAAGTTTCTTGGATATGTCTACGTGGTGATGCTGAAATGACACAGGTCAGAGTGATTGATATTACAAGTAAATTATCAGTCCAAAATAAATGTTTCACAGAGATATGAACGATTTATCACATGGCAAGTCATTTATTTATGTCTGAAACAGAACATTCGACATGTCAAAGGAAGTTACAAATTATAGGTTCATCAACTTATTTTGGAAATCTAGGTGTACAATTTTTGAAGCAATCTAAGTAACTAGAATAAGAAGTCATTTTAGGCATAGAAAACCAACTTCAAAGACCATTTGTGTATATTACTTTCTTCTTGTGAAACTTATAAAATATTTTTCATTTGGAACAATTTTACTTAGTTTTTATTCTTATAGTTAACTAATCCAGCACTTCATTATCTATTACTAATTACATATTATATAATTAAAGCAGATTTCATTTCTGTATTATCTGTATGCTTTATATAAAACAAATCATAACATTTACTATAAATTAACCCACAGTTTTATGAGCATTATGTAAATTTGACAAAGCTCCTCTAGTCAATTTTAGAGTAATAATTCATCATAACAATGAATTATTATGGCACAGCATCAATGGCCCCTATAGCTCATCTCACATGTAAGAGATGTCACAGCATTTGACATTATACTGACACACTGTATGCTTCAAAAGAATCATCAGATGGGTGCAAAAAATGAAGACTCCAATTGAAAATTCAACTTCCAGTACTTAATTAATTCATACCAAGTCAAGACTAAAATTTTATCAATTTGAATAATATTACAGAATGCGTCAATATTTGATAATCAATCATGGCCATTCAGACTAGCCATGTTGGCTCACTAAAGGATAGTACAATGACAACTTTCCTGTGAAGTTTCTCTTACAGACTGTATATAGCATGAAATCCATTAAAAGCTCAATTTTATAAAACCAATGGCTTTTAAAGCTTGAGAAGGGCCAATAAGGAAATTAGGCTTTAGAATGATTAAATAATTCACTTGAGTTAACAAGTGAACAGTGCTGAGCCTGAACCTTGGACAGTGTTCTTTATGATTGATTTCTTGAGTTTTTTTTTTTTTTTTTTTTTTTTTTGAGACGGAGTTTCGCTCTCGTTACCCAGGCTGGAGTGCAATGGCACGATCTCGGCTCACCGCAACCTCCGCCTCCTGGGTTCAGGCAATTCCCCTGCCTCAGCCTCCTGAGTAGCTGGGATTACAGGCACGCACCACCATGCCCAGCTAATTTTTTGTATTTTTAGTAGAGACGGGGTTTCACCATGTTGACCAGGATGGTCTCGATCTCTTGACCTCGTGATCCACCCGCCTCGGCCTCCCAAAGTGCTGGGATTACAGGCTTGAGCCACCGCGCCCGGCCCGATTTCTTGAGATTTTTAATGCAGTGAACTGGATGCATGGATAGCCCTCACTCTTCACCCGTCTCTGTATCCATGTCCTTTCTATAGAATTTTGCAGTGCTATCCTACTCTGATATTTGACCTCTCAATGTGGCTTCTTCTGGCCCAACAGGATATTGACACAGGGGCTTGAAAGAGGCTCGCACAATTCTTCTGTTCATTCCTTAACTTCCACTATGCCATGAGGCTATGCCTGTATTAGCTGACCACAGATTAAACACAAGATGGGCAGAGTTAGGTCACCCCAGTTGTCCAAGCTGAAGCAACCAATAACCAGAGGAGCCCGAGACGTTTGAGTGAAACCAGCCTAGATCATCTGAGATCAGCTCAGGTCAGCTGAATTCCACAGCTTCGTGAACAAAATGAATGTGCTTTTGGTTGTATGCCATTATGTTTTTCTGGCGGTTATGCAGCATTGTATGCTGATAGATGACGGGTACCTTCAACCACCATTTATCTATAGTATCCCAGATACTGGATGTCGTGTGAGAATACAAATCCAACATGACATTCTCTCAGACTCAAAATTATTCAAACATAATTTCTTACATTGTTTGTGCAAATAATTAAAATAGAGTATGGTAAGTCATTAGCAGATATTTCTCAAATTCCTTTTCTAATGGCAAAGGAAGAGATCCTAGTGATACTACAAGAGACAGCTCAAAAGATCAGTGTTTGGGTGTTGATATTAACTAGAACTAAACTACCCTGCTTGTTTATGTTTAGCTCCTCCACAAACCGTAAAAACCTAAGTCACTGTAATTTCAAAAATTTATTGTCTGGCCTGTATTATCACATAGTTTTTGGAAAGAAGCAGATTTCAGCATCCAACTACTTTCCTGATTCTGAATTAGATACCTCTGAAAAATATATTATTATTTCAAGTTACGACATGAGTATTAAATCATAGTTTCTCAGAACTGAGCAATACAATACAGAAGGAATAAGCTTCATGTTTGTTCATACCAAATTCAATTGAAAATATTAAAACATTGAGGGAAAGTTAAGAATTCATACAAGCTATGTGTATTCTAATATATTTCAGACTGAAAAGAAAGAAATGCTGAACTTATTTACACATGAAAGGATTGTTGTGAATGCCTGAGAGAGAAAATAACCCCTTGCTCAGAATAGTTTCTGTATTGCAAAGGTCCTGTGCTTCATGGTGCAAACCTCTGGCAGACTGGACATTTTATAAACATATTAGTGTGTCAGTAATTAAGAACCTAATTTTGCTGGAAACAGTGCCTACAGTGGAGTCTCTTCTTAGGCAAACCCTGTTAGTTTTTCCAACTCCTCTTTTACATTATATATTATAGCCAGGCTGCTGTACTGAGGTCCTAACGTAAAGGAAGGTGGGTGTCTCTTAAGTTACTGACCCTGCCACGCTCCCTCTTCCTTGTTTACCTGGCCGCTCCTTCTAGTTCCCTGGGTTTGCATATTATACCCTGGCATCTCTTTTCCGTTACAATAAAATTCCCACAACGTTTCATTCTTAATTGCCCAATTGCCCTCTACTAACTCTCAATTCTCTCTCTTCCCTCTTCCCTTTCCTATGTCTCAAATTCTTCCACTGTGTTTTGATAGCTTTGCTTTATGGTTTGCAAACTTCACTACATATTCAACTTCTTTTCTGAACATTGTCTCTACCTTCTCACCCTGACTAAAATCCCATTCTTCTTTGAAGACACCACTTCTGTGAATGATGCTAGCTGCTTATTCTTTTACATCCCTGCTACCCTTAAGTGGAGGATCCCCTTCCCCTGAGTGTTGTCCATTGCATCATTACCTCCTTGCAAAACATGCCTACTGCTTTGATGTTCCTGTCTAATCTAGCTATGCTAGATTAATCCTTCTTGTTGGTATCTTGATGATCTCCCTTCTTGTTGGTATCATCTATCCACTAATCTCTACGCATCTTTCATGAAAAGGCTTTGGCACCTGGAATGTTGTCTTTTCTAGTCCCAGCATTTCCATGATCTTGGACAATATCCACATCTACATCAACATCCTATCTTATTTATCCCTGGATCTCCTTATTGCCAATGAATTTCTCATTTTTCTACCTCATGCTTTCAGTCCCAAGATCACAAATGAAGTCTACTGTAATCACCTGAAATGTTTCCACTTCCAATATTATTAAATATGTTCCTCTTTCACTTCATCGCCTATCCTCAAGTTTATTCTCTCCACTCCAGCCAAATCTCCCTTCTCCAAGACTGCTTTTACCACAATCCCTGCCAAGGCTATTCGTGGACCTCACTGGGATCTGAGATCCACTGATCCCTCTACTTTCTCTATACCCATCACTCCCTTGATCTTTTTTTTTTCTTCTCTACCCAGCATCCATTTCTATTCAGAAACTTGAATCTGGCCAATAACCTGCCAGACTTAAACTTGGTTGACTTCTCAGCAGCATCTGACATGTCTGGTCACCTCCTTTGGCTTCCAATGTTCCTCCTGCCACTCTGAGTTCTTATTCTTAGACTCCTTTGCTGGAGTATCCTTAATTTACTCAAACTCTGAGGATCAAGAGGTCTCAAGGTTCTATTATTCCCCCAGTTTTCTTTTTACCATCCCTATATAATTTCAGCAATCATGTGGCTTATCTATCACCTGTAGAGATGCTGGGGGTAGGTAGAGATTTATGAAATGAGATGAAGTGTAGAGAGGCAGGAGCTTACATGCCTTAGTAAGCACTCTGGACTCTATTTCTAATGTCCTTTCAGGTCCACAATCTCACTACTCTTCCTGTCTGAAGGCTTGGCTATTCTGTTTGCCTAGGACATTCTTAGTAAAATTTCCCCCTTAATTTTACGAAGTCTTGGGCTCCTACAAGTTTCCCTCACTGCATAAACCTTAGCCAGCACCCTATTTTCTAATCTTTGTGCAACTCATTCTTCTACTGTAATGCAATTTTTATAATTACAATCAAATAATACCTGTTTTCATGTTTAATGTCTATCTCCCTGGCTAAAACTCCCTGAAAGTAAAAACTATGCCTGCCCTGTTCACTGTCCTCTTATCTCAAGGTTTTAAATATAGCAGGCATTAAATAAACACATATTAAATAAATAGGCAAATTCATGAATAAAACATAGACTTAATTTTTATGACTTTTTCATTAGCCAGTTATCAATGATCACTGCTCAGTCACATTCACAGGCATAAGCAAAGTAATGTATATCATTATTCCTAACAGTATTGCTTATCATCATGTATTAGTAGATAAAATACAATTACATTCTACCTTGTTTTATCCATAAAGACACATATTTCAAATCCTGTGCTTTTAAATAAACTCATTACTGAAATCATGCAAAACTATATTTATACAGTATACTATATAGCTCTGAATCAAATTACGTGGGTTAACTATCTATGGAAGTTACAAATCTAAGAATGGTTATGTCAGGGAAAGTGAGAATTAAGAACTAAGTGTGTCAAGAGAGTGGTTCCTATTACTCTCGATGTTAGAGCATGGCCTGCCAGCAACTGAAGAAATAAAACCCTCTGTCAGGCCCTGCTTCTGTGATGTCAAGTCTTCAACCTGAAGGTAGGTTCCAGAGGAAAATGAGAAAACTACAATGTTTGCAAAGAATGGAAAGGAACATAGATAAATTTGAACTGCCACGCATCAGGCCTTTGTGACCATGCTGTAGTTGCACTTCAAAAATAAGTTCTATTTATTCTATGTAATTTCCATATAACTTGTTATTAGAAATGAATCATTACAGGCCGGGCGCGGTGGCTCAAGCCTGTAATCCCAGCACTTTGGGAGGCCGAGGCGGGTGGATCACGAGGTCAAGAGATCGAGACCATCCTGGTCAACATGGTGAAGCCCTGTCTCTACTAAAAATACAAAAAATTAGCTGGGCATGGTGGTGCGTGCCTGTAATCCCAGCTACTCGGGAGGCTGAGGCAGGAGAATTGCCTGAACCCAGGAGGTGGAGGTTGCGGTGAGCCAAGGTCGCACCATTGCACTCCAACCTGAGTAACATGAGTAAAACTCCGTCTCAAAAAAAAAAAAAAAAAGAAATGAATCATTACAATCCTGCCTGCTAATATGAAATGACTATTGAATTATTTTGATATTATTCTGGGCTTGTAGTTTGCATGTTGCTTTTAATGTTCCTGCTAAAAGTAAGGATGCAATTATAAGGTACTGAATATTTGTCTCACAAAGAAAGAAACAAATATATATTACCAAAAAATGTTAACCCAGATGTCCACGGAAAAAATGGAAAGAGCTCTTCAAATCCATCTTTCTTCTCATACCTAAGGCCATGCTGTTGAGTAAAGTCATAATTTTTTAATTTATTGAGATTTCCAGTTCATGATTGTATTTATTTGTGTCCCTTCTCCCCAAGGGCAAATGGGCTTGTTTTTCCTTAGAGAGCTACAAAGGACCTGTCTTGGCCAGGGACTAAACATCACTCATATTTAAAGCAACATGAAGTATCCCAGATAATGTACTTTCCTTTTTACTTTGTAAAAAAAAATCAATCCTCTCCTGACTAAAAAAAGCAACCTCCTTCTCTGCTTATATAAACACTGCTACTTTCCACTGCCTGTACTTTTACACTTCAGAAAGTAAATTTAAGTGAAGAAATTTCAAGTGAAATTTGAGAAGAAATCTCTCATTAACCAACTTTCTTCCAGAGAATTAAATTCTACTTAAAATACGAACAATAACAATAATTCAGAGACTATACATAAATAAAAGAGAATAAAAATCTAATCACAACAAATACAGGCTTGCTGTGGATATGCAAACTATCATTCTAGAAAATCATGAAATCCTGTATGCAATCTGTCTCTCTCTGTGTGTGTGTATGTGTCTGTGTGTGTGTGTGTGTGTTCTCTTCATGGTTGAATCACCATAAATAATTTAGAAGGTGATCAAGTGTTTTTATAAAAACTAATTAATTTCTCATTGTGCATTATAAAGGTCCATAGTATAATAGAAGCAAATATTAAAAAAAAAGAATATAAACTGTGAAAAATAATCTAAAACTGTTCATCCATATAGACAGCCATCTCTTTTGGGCAATATTCTGAGGTTTCCTACAAGTATCCATATACACTCAAACTGCCCTTTCTGCTCAGAATGTCTTCTTTATACCAATTCAAAGACATGCTTCTGAGCTCGTTTGACCCTCTCCCAAAGACATGCTATCTTTTGACCCTTTCCTGTCCCTTGCAGCCTTATGTTGTTTATAGAGGATTTGCTCAAGCCTGTGTTTGGCAGGCCTTGCTTCATTAGCTCATCAGAAGCTCATTTCCCTCTTTCTGCTTTTCCTGGAACTTTAGGCTGTGACCTTCCCAGGTGAGAGTCCATGCTGGCATCACTTACTCTCCTTGGCTAGTGTTCCTCCTTCCTGAATAAGACCACTCACACCCTCTTATTCAAATGTGGCCTTGCTGGCTTGGTCTGGGTTGGCAGTTGATGAGGGACTTCACCAGCAGTCACAGGTGTTTGCATGTGGCTTGACACTAAGACATTACTGGGATCAACAGTGGTTAATAGGAGGGACAGATTCTTTCTTCTGTGCTTATTCCAAGTACCTCCAGAAAGTCAGACATTTAGAAGAGTTGGTATCTACCCTGACTTTTTCTTGGGTCAGAGGAGAGCCAGTAGGCCTATGGAAAAGAAAGATACCTGAATCTTATTTCCTTAGTTGACCTAATAAGAGAAGACAGTACCTCCATCTCAGCACTTCAAAGATCTATTCTTTTTCCTGGACTGGCTGGGACCAGACCCAAGAAAAACCATCCTTGCTGTAACTGATTAGAAATCTTCTCATATATCATATATCAAAGATCTTACTGTGTCCTCTGGGAAAGGAATTCCTCATTACTAGTAAGACTATTTTATACTTCACGTTCAAAGATATGATTCAAGAATATATCAAACATTAAAGTAAGAGATTACCAGCACTCATATTTCAGATATAGATTTCACTTGAATCTTCCTCTGTTTTCCCTGATGAAAGCTGAGATCTAGGTAATTTGATACCTAGAAGTCCCACCATTTTGATTCATGTTGATTTAATCACCCTCTTGGAAAAAATCAAATCCTAGTTCATGGATGCGGGAAGAACTCAATATAATCACATACTTTGATTGAAATGAGTTTAAGAATTTTCATCTACAACGCTTAGGTGGAGAACCTCTTAACATACTTCCATCAGGCTCAAATCAATGTGCTTCTTGCTACTCTAATGTTTGGTGAAGTTAGCCAAAGATGAAATGAACATCTGAAGCAAGGCTTAGCCAATACTTTTTGTTTTAAAATAACATCTGAATAGACGGCTAATCTGTACAATTATTATTCTTAAGGTGATAAACAGGAATTTTTTAATACCCTTAAAGATGTTAGCCTTGTCATTCCAGATACTGGATAATCGTGCAAAAGAATTTTCTATTTTAGAGATGCTGTGGTAAGATCCTCCTCTTCAGAATGCCAAAGTCGGCTTATAAAAATGCTGATGTAATGAACACTGGAGTAGCTCTTTGTGCAGAGATAAATCTTCTTCCTTATTTTTTCTTTCTGAAATTTTAGCATTAATTAATTTGCCTCGCTATCGTCATAACTTTCCCAGCTCCTATTTTAATGGGAAACCATAACTCTTCGGGTCTGTAAGTGTAATCTGTGGCCAAAGGGCAGGAAAATTAATCTTATTTTAAATTATGAAAACAGAAATTACAGTGGAATCAACTATGTGACACATTTTTTGTTAGATGAGTTTTTGGTGAAATTAGTTTTGAATTAGTGGACATCTGAATAGCATTTGAACAGTGTCCAGCAGGGCAACAGTTGCTGCGGATGGCAGATGGGAACTCTGGTGTACTTTATAATAGGTCTGTCTGTATCTAGGAAAATTATTCTTAATTCATTTTTTAAAAATGACCTTTGAAATCATCTTAGCCTTCTAGATATTAAAATACAGCTTTCACATGAGTCTTTAAAAGGTATACATCCTGGCAATCTGATTTAAAACATTGCTATATTATTATTTGAGCTACAAATGATTTTAATGAGTATGACTCACCTCACTATTTCCTCAGGCATTCAAACTACTGGATATAAACTAATAAATGGCATTCTTGCTGCCTAATTGTTGCTAAAATATAAAACGTGCACTGTTGTGACTAGATGCCCCTCATAGGATGTGGTTCTTGAAGGCTGCTTTCTGTCTCCTTAGCTCAATTTAAGCCTGGCAACAGTTCTTTGAAACCCCTTCCATAAAAGCTGCTCTTTTGACCTCTCCTAACTCACAAGCCCTATTTCTGATCCCCCTTTTAAGGCATTGTCTGGCACAACCAACCAACACCTTTTCTAAATTTCTATGGATTCCAGGTGTGGCCCTTCATCTTCAGGATCCTTCCTCATTTTGCTCAGAACGGCCTCTAGCTTATGTTCTCCTCTTTGCTCTCCCTCTCCAAACATGACACCAACAGACCTTAATGTTAACACCACTGCTGAACTTCTTTTTAGTCTTTTTTTAGCCTCTTGTAAGTGTAAGCAGAACATGGACCTCATTGTTCATCAGAATTTCTCCATCCTCATGATCTTGGATTCTAGCACTCTCCTTTCTGCTCTCACTTGCTGCTACTAACACTGCTCTTCCCTCTCAGTCTTTTTTTTTTTTTTCTTTTTTGCCATTGTTTTAGTTTTATTTTCATCAAAGCAATACATTCACATTGTAATAAATCAAACAGTGCAGAAGAGTTAGAAGGAAAAGCAAAAGCCTCCTGACCCAACATTTCCAATCCCCAAAAACAACTCCCTTCTTACATTTCTGCTTTTTAGTTTTGCTGGAGGCTTCATCTGTAACACTTTGCACATCTTCACTTATGAGCTTAAATTATTTTCAAATCCTAACATAAAAGACAAAGATTTAGTTAATTTTTACCACCCCTTCCCTTTCCACTGTTGTATGATCATTTATTCATCCAGCAAGTACATAATGAGCAACAAGTATGAAAAGGTATTGGGGATATGGTACTAAGAAGGAAGAGGCAAAAAATTCCCTGCCATCTTGAGCTTACATCCTGTGTGTGTGAGTTGGGATCAGGGGTGAGGTGGCAGGGAGGAACAGCCAATAAAAAATACATCAGGAAAATACACAGAGTAAGTGCAATGGGAAAAAAAGAAACAGAAGTGGACGGACAGTGTAGAGTAGGGCAGGAAGGGTGCAATTTTAGATTGACATTTGAGCAAAGATCAGAGTGGGCAGGTCTTTCATTATATTTGAGCAAAGATCTGAATGAAAAACATCTTTTCATTTGATTTCACTTGTATCTTTAAAACACTTAAGCCCCCTCTCAGTCTTTCATTTATTTTTACCTACTGGCTTCTTCCTTGCCTCACTTGTCTACCCAAGGGGCTTTAAAACCTGCATATTCACAACTTCCTTACTGTGGTTATCAGATCTTCACTTTCCATTCTATGCCTTTTGCCAATTTCTTTCTTTCTTTTTTTTTTTTTTCTCTCCCTCTCTTCACTCATCCCCAGATGTGGCAAGCACATTGCTGGTTTAAAAGAAAAACAAAACTTGAAATTTTTTATTTGTTTTTGACATACATTCATGTTATCTGGTGACATGTGGGTCCTGAGAGTTGCTCAGTTTTCTGAGGGTCTCTGCTTCCCTTCTTTTTGAAGGGTCTATGGAAGATATTTCAAGGCTTTTTCTCTTTTATCCAAGCACACAGTGGAAATCTGGCATTCCTCATTTTAGAACGTTACTCAATCACTTAATTCATTGAGATTGTGGCCGTCTGAAATCAATTCCCATAGCTCTCTTCTCTTTCCTTAGAAACAACACTTGATCTCTTCTGTTTCTTACTGACTCACAAACTGTCCAGTACTTTTTCCAATGTAAGTGCCTCCCCCTTGGAATATGACCCTTTCTCTTCCACTCTTCCAGTGACATACTTAATCAATTATTCTTCCAACTCCTCATTTATTTTCTGATGCTCTTCCTCCATTGCCTCATTTATTTTTTTGACAAACTTTAACAAGAGCAGGAAGGAAGGAAGGTTGGTTTGAGATAATATTTAATCATTTAATATTTTTATTATTGAGTTTAAAATCCACTGCAACTCTTTGGAAGATTTTATCAAAGGTTAGAAATTTTGCTTCCATGTTTTTAAGGTTTACAATGTGAGAGGTTTTATAGGTTGCACACTGTTTTCAGCAATGAAAGCACATAACATCAAAAATATTCCAAAACAATCAATATCCAAAATATTCTCCACAGAATGATTCTTTTATTAAAGTTATGTTTTCATCTTTGAATTAAATGGCCAGCTCAAGTGTGTATGTGTGTGTTCCTGACTACCAACAGGCACTTATCCTGGATTAAGTAGGCAAATTTGAATGCTCACTATTTTGTGAAATAAAACTTAATGCTAATACATCCTTAATTTTGGAAAAAGTGTTCTCTCACGAGATTATTAGCAAAATTTTAGATGATGAAAACAATTCCATAGTCATTCCCCTTCTCAAAGAGTATCATGAGGTCCCACTACATTTTTAAGCCTTTGCTTCTATAAATTTAGCATATTTAGTATATCCTGCAGAATTTGGTAAACCTCTGGTTATCATTTCTTTGCTGCAATAACATGTCTACAATGACACTGGGGATTTCATATGTGAATTTATTTCTCCAGACTTTTTTAAAGAAAACTTTAACAATTCTGGACAATGCATCTACTGTATCAGTGGTTGCACTTACCCAACTTACCATAAAGAAATGCTTTTACAAAAGAAGTCATTAAGGGATAGAATAATGGCTTCCCCAATGCGTAAAAAAATACTTCTTTGTGTATTTCATTATTGGAACACAAGTAAATATAATAAACAGATGTGTCAGGAAAAAAGAACTCTCAAGGAACTTACAGAAAAATCTCCCTCAACTGAGTCATTTGCTCATACAAACTACAATAACAGCTAACATTTATTTTGTGCTTACTAAGTGTCAGGCATTATTCTAAGCTGTTACATGTATTAGCATACTGAAATCTTCAGCATTTTTTTCTAAGCATTTCCCAAGAGCATTTTCAGAAAAAAAAAAAGGTTCTAATTTGTCACCATATTGTTTATGTGATTTTAGCCATATTTAGGAAGAACCAGTGTATGTAGCTTTTGTTAATCACTTTTTTTTTTGAGATGGAATCTTGATGTGTCACTCAGGCTGGAGTGTAGTGGCATGATCTCGACTCAGTGCAATCTCCATCTCCCAGGTTCGAGCAGTTCTCCTGCTTCAGGCTCCCCAGTAGCTGGGATTACAGGCACGTGCCACCATTCCCAGCTAATTTTTTTTTGTATATTTATATAGTAGAGACAGTGTTTCACCTTATTAGCCAAGATGGTCTCGATCTCCTGACCTCGTGATCCACCCACTGTAGCCTCCCAAATGCTGAGATTACAGCCGTGAGTCACTGTGCTCAGCCATTTTTTTTTTTTTAACTCATAAGAGTTAACATTAGTTTTGGTGAATCTTAAATGTTATGCAATTATTGGGTTGAGTATACCATAATTTTATACAGTGCTGAAAAACTATAGACAAGTATCTTCATATTCTCGTTGCTCAGTTTTAAAATATATTGTTAATCATTATGGCTTCATTTTCTGAGTGTCTAATATCACATAACATGGTAAAGTCTGTTGTCACCATGAGTGTTTTTAAATTATCATTTCAATCATTTTAATTTCAAAATTTTGGCTTATATCTTGATGGGTATGGTTCATTCATCTGTGTTTTTTTTTTCCACTTAATACTAGAAGTGTTAAAACTATCAAGTGTAAAATCTATCACGCCTCAAGATTTAACTGTCAATTCTCAGGAAAATAAGACAAAAGAACATTTTGGGAGGAAGCCCACTCACAGACAAAACACTCCTAGAATATACAATGTCTAGAAAAGACTGTATTTAGTATATATGATGTGTAGTAAACAGAAAAGAAACTGATTATAAGAAAATCCTGTAAAGTGTAAGGAATCTAGCAACAGAAAATGTTTGGAAAACAACAAATGACACTAAAATATCACCAGTTAATTCCAGTTTCTGCATGAGTGGCTCTATGTAACTGGCAAAAGGAAAATCATTTCTACTCCTGTTCACTTACAACCATAGCAATACAATCTGCAACATTCATACTGTGGCAAACTCTATAAAACAAATCCAGTTTCTCCAACAAATTGACAAAAATAGGAGGACACCTATATATTAAAGAAGGTTTTAAAAGATAGCAATCAATTGCAACTCATGCACCTTATGTAGATCCTGATTTGCACCTAAGAAAACATGAGACAACTATACAAATTTGAATCTTGCTAAGTGTTCAGGTGGGGCACTATATTGTTTTAAAGAATCCCTACATTTTAGAGTTATCTACTGAATAATTTGCTGATTAAATAATGTGAAATGGTATCTGTTTTGTTTTGTTTCCTCTAAAAGAGCCAGTGGGGGCTAAGAATGAGGAATATAGATGAAGCAAAATTGGTCTTGAGTTAACGGTTGATGAAGTCAAGTAATAGGTACCTGGAGGTTCATTACACTATTCTCTTACTTTTTGTATGTGCTTGAAATTTTTGTAAGAAAACGTTACAAGTAGTTTGGTCTAAGGCTTGAAATCAAGACAATATTTGGCTTGTGTACATGAGGACACATAAAAATATACTGGAGTTTAGGAGTTATGATATTGTTTCTTAACGAATCTCTTACTTCTAAAGTCAAAATTGAAGATCATTATTACATTAGGATGATATTGTTAGATCTGTAGTCTCAGTAGATGAGAAATCTAGAGACTTGATTCTGTACTACTCCAGAAGCTAAAAGAGAAGCTATAATTTAGACGTGATTGCAAGAACTAGACAGGGACTAAGGTTGCAATTTAACAAGACTGAGCAAATGAATGATGGGCCTTTAACCTTTGTAACTTGCTTTCAGAAACATCTTGAAAATTAAAGACTAAATCTGTTACAAATAGGGGTGTGTGTGTGTGTGTGTGTGTGTGTGTGTGTGTGTGTAGAGAAAGCATTAGTCTGTATCCTTTGTAGCAACCTCAGCTTTCCTGAACTTCATGCTATTCCTGAAGGGATCAATGGCCTTCAGTGAAAAGATAATCCATAGTTAACGGATGATTTGGGCACACATGATTTTTTAAAAATACTGATTGCATATTTGGGTGGTATGTTTGGGATTTTTAGCCTTTAAGTAGAGGATACGTGGTATTTTCAAAGTCAACATTGGGGATCATGAGAGGTACCTGGAAGAACAACTTCAGAATCAGCTGACACCATGATCAGGAAGGCCTGGTAATGCAGACCAGGAGCAATCTGCCATATACGTTGACAACTTCAGAAAACCCTGGAATGACAGTTTTGAGGGCAGTTTTTCTGAATTTGTAGGTCAACATTAGTGGGTGATGAAGCTGTTTCACACATGGTCAACTCTGTGCCACCTGCTACAAGATGTTGGAACAGGTATATTTATTTATTTAATGATGATCAATGATTCTTCCAAGGAACATCAGGAAAATCAGCTAGTATATGCTCTTTTTGAGGATTTTCAGCTCCAAATCTTAAAAGCATTCATCAAACTACATAAAGTATTTTTGTTAAGCAAACCATCATAAGTAAATCCAGTCATATGAACCTGAAAGGATTTGCTGGTAGGCACTAACACTGACTACATGTTTCAGTGTGACCAAGCTTACCATCCATCATGGATTTTGTGCTTGGTTAATTACAGGGAGTGAAAGAGAGAAGGGTGTTTAGCCTAGTTGTCTTTTTTACCTGTATCTGAAATTCTCACTTAGTAAAGAACAAAAAAATTAGACATTTTATTTCTCTTTTGGGGTTTTAGTGATGCATGTTTAAAACCGTGTATTTAGAGAAAATTGTTTTTATTATAATTTATAAATTCAGTGGAGAGGCAAATTTATACTGAGAGAATACTGAATATGTAGTTGTCTCTCACATACACACAAACACAAACACATATATACCACCTGAAATTCTGCAGAAAATGTTTCAATCCACTCCCACATTCACTTTGATAGAAGTGAAATTTAGTAAATTAGCAAATAAAAATAATAATAGGGGATATTTGAGAGCGGAGTACTTATTGATATAGCTCTCTAACACTCCGATCTGACCCCTGGATCACATAGGCACTTTAAATACGTTAAAATTTCTATGTGAGTATGTGATCTAGCATTATCATTTGCCAAGGTGACACCCAGTTGACAGAGGAACTATAAATCTGATCAAGTACAAAAGGATTAAACAACATCCTCAAATGCAAATCAAATTAGTCTAGGCTGAAGACTCATCATTTTCAGACCTATGTTTAGATTACCTTTTTTGCCATTTAATTAATTTCTCTATATACTTCTATCTCCTAATGTCGTCTGAGTTGTGAATCAGGTTGCCCTTTTTGTAAAAAGAGGGATTATCCCAGTTTTGAAAACTATGACACAAGAAAAACCAAATGATCCAAAAAACAAATCTCATTGACATGTCACAGAAAAGGTAAAACAACAAAATAATAGGATAAAACTTCTAAAGCAATAATAACTATTAGGTATTAGTTAAAATGTTTCTGCTTTGATGCCTATAATGTTTGGTTTAAATTTTCATTTCACTCTTGCCTTTAAAGTTAGGCTGTAAACAAATAATAAAGCAACCAGGAGGTTGTGACTTGTGTTTTGGTAGTAATTTTATATTCCCACCAGATGGCAGTCTTCCCTGGCTCTTGGTGACTACCTCCAGAGTGTAGCTATTCCTTGCTGAAGAAGCAGTGTCATTCTATCTACGCACTCAGTTTGAATATGGGAAATCTGCCAGGACTCCATGGCTCCAGGATAAAATGTCTCTCGTTTGAAAAGAGACTTCCAGGGGCAGAGGTTTTGATTTTTTCATGTCGTACATATATCTTCAGGACAAAGGCTATTTACATAAACTCTAGGCTTAAGTTGAGCCACTCAAGATCACAGTTGGCACCTTTTCTTGATGTTCAGAACTCCAAGAGGCTGGTAAATGCGCTAGTGAATGTTTCAGAGTATTGTGTTTCTTAAAGCAGAGCCAAGTAAGTATTCAAATGCCAACCATATCTCAAGTATTCTCATCTAATCTTAGCTCCTGGAATATTTACTTAAAACATTTTCATTTTCTTGGCAAAGAGCTATGTAAATACATGTAATTTTACCTTTTTAATACATATTTCCCTGAGATCTTGACTAATGTGTTAGATGTAAGGCTTTTACTCACTAACCACATGTGCACAAATATCTTATAAACCAATTCAAGAATAAAAGGCTTATCACAATGATCGGTGACATTTGCATTCAGGAGTCATAAACAACTGAGAATTAATCAACTCTCTTTACTGCTAGAAAGAACCTTAATGTGTTTTTTAACTTACTTATTTTTAATTTGTACCTCTAACAAATTCATACCTCTGACCTGGATCAGTATTAGTGGATGGCTTTTCAGGACAGGAATTCACCCAATCTTAGATACTGTTTATACTTTATACGAGGTGTTTGTGCAGGAATAACTGGGGAGCTTTGGGGAAAGAGACTTCAAGGTAGGGCATGATGATGACTCAGGGAGATACATCTGAGGTAGGCCTCTATCCTTCTTACCTTGGTTTTGTTCTACTTACACCTAATAGAAACAGAAGCTATTGAACAAAGTTATGAGAAAATCCTATCCTGGCATAGGGTCTGATTCTCTCACTTCACTCCCACCCAATAACATAGTATGCTGAAATTCTAGAGAATATAAGCCATTTTAATATGCATAATATAAAGCAAGAATTCAGTATAAATTTAAGTAAAAAATACTCATTACCCAGAACTAAATTCACTGTGATCCACAAAGAATCAGACTGTAACACAATTGCCAAATAATATAGCATATATGGATACAATCATGCATAGAAAAGGAAAATCTTCTATGGCTGGAGAATTTGGGGCCAAATTATTTAGATAAACAAAGCAACATGGACAGGTCTTAGTGTGGTTTAGGGTGGTTGAAACTGAGAAAGTTTTATCTAATTTCACGAGCAAAGAGCTACAGGGTTTTTCATATACAATTAGAGTTGCCCATTTAACTTCTCTAACTCCTCTAGTACTTCAATTCTATTGCCACACTGTAAATTTCAGACTACTACCTATGACCTTGCAGATTATTCTGCAACCCCATTTCACAACTCTTCTTCTATGCTTTGCTTTGTAATTCCCTGAGTAAGCCCTGATTTTGCTTATTTTCAAGTCTGTCCTGCTAGATGGTATGCTCTTGGGAGTCTTTCTGCTTGTTCACCTTGGAAATTTTCATTGAGCCGTTGATACATATGTGGTGAATTAATTAATCAATTAAATAACTCATGAGAGATTTTCTGTCTGGGCCATTTCTATAGAATTTCAAAATGCCTAGAATATACATAAATATTCATATTTATATGAACAGCTATGTTCATAGCTGATAATTCCAAGCTAATGTCTTGGAAAGTCCCATGTATTATATTAGTTTCCTAGGGCTGTTATAGCCAATTACCACAAAGAGGGTGGCTTAATGAAAAAATTTATATTCTCTAAAATTCTGGAGGTCATTAAGTTTGGTATTCCTTTGCTCATGGCTGTGCCATTCTAACCCCTGTCTTCATTTTCACATTGACTTTTCTGTACTTGTGTGTGTCTAAACTCTCTCAGACTGTCTCTTACAAGCATATTGTGAGGGCATTTAGAGTCCACGCACCATTCCATGGCAAACACCACTTCTCAAGATACTTAATCATATTCAAGAAGAGTCAAAAGAGAAGCATTTGGGAACTAGGTCAGAAGGTGCATAAGAAGCCCAAGATAAAAAATGAATTTCAATACCAAGGAGAAAATGAGTTGAGAGATAGAGACAGAGAGTAAGAGTGAACAAATTATGGGAAAAAAATAAGAAATTATTTCTAGCTGTCTTCAAAACTCAGAATAAAGGAAGAACCAGCCAGTTGGAAGGAGGAGGTGATTATGTAAAACAGAGATGGCCTAGGCTACCTATTTAATGCTGTTACCCTAACAAATTGTGACAAGCATGTCAAATAAAAGAGATTTTGTATGAATCAGCAATCTCCTATTTTCCTGATATTCTTTCACTCTAAGGTTCTGCTATATGAATAGCCCAAAACACAGAGTGGTTCTTAATACCATTAACTGCAGGGCTGGCATTCACTGGTGTGCACTGTTGCAGAGCAGACATGCATTAATTCTTAATAACACGGGCTCTGATTGGCCAGTGCCCATGTCAATTATCTCCAGAATCATCTCCAACAGTACCAATGGGAGTATAAAGACAGGGTTGGAAGACAGCCATTGGAGAAGAGAACCCTGGACCTTGAGGTAGAAATAATTCTCCCCTGATTCCTCCAGGGAAAGAAGCTGGAAATTAGAGCAGTGACAACAGGAACCTAATTGATTTTTTTTTTTTTTCTGTTTTGTAGGTCTTTTCTGGGCAGGTGGGAACAAAGGACATTTAAAATCATTTAAAATCCCTGTGAAATAAAATGCTGGAAATTCAAATGTCTTCAGAGCGCATGAAGCAGGACTCAAGATGGAAAATGAAAAAAAAAAAAAAAAGTAAGGATCATATTTGTGACTAACTCTATGCTTAAAGTTACCAGTTTGAGACATCTGGTAGATAGCATCTAGTGGATGTGAATGTTGCTAAAAAAATCTTTATTAGAAGTAAAGTTCAGACTGTTCATAATATATCCCAGTGATTACTTTAAAAATGCAACAAATGTGTTTTGATGGAACTCTACTGCACAGTCAATCCAACTGCTTCTCCTGAAAGTGGTTCTTAACTGGCCTGAAACTTCCCAATGTCATCAAAAAGGGTGACTATATATAAGCCCAGGCTTGTTTTGCTGACCTGCTTTGGAATACATGAGAACATAAATAACTAGGCCATTTTTTCTTTAGCTATCTGAAAATAAAGCTAGTATGTCCTTACAAATGGCTGTGGAGAAGAAGATAATTTATATATTGAAGCAATTTGTAATGAACATAGCATTATACCTCCAGAAAGCACTTATGAGTTACTAGGACTCCACTATATAAACTATAAACCATTTACTACTATCTTTTTA